>NW_013674231.1:14051-28333 GCF_000517525.1 Limulus polyphemus | reverse complement strand
AAATTCAAGCTTTTGTCATCCCTATTACTTTACCATTGTGCTGTTACTATGTCAAAGGCTCCAATACAGAAGCAAGAAAATTCTCCATAAATACAAGTCTTTGATAAATTGAAAAATCATGTAGGAATAAAGGAACATGATTAAAAAGTAATAAGCACTGCGTTTTCCTAGTTTACTACACATCATAAGGCGAGGGAATAGCATTAATAGTGGACTTAAATAAAGTGAAACCAAAACACTTGACCCAAATCATTATGTTTCTTTGGTCCACAATCAAAGAAAAAGTCATAGAACACACAAAGAATTTCCCTGCTTGGTTAAAAAGTCTAATATTTTGAACGAAAATTTATACTTACTAAAAACTTTGTAAAAGAAGGTTACTCTTTTCATTCCTTCCTTTCTTCCATTGGATCTTATAACTACAACCTGGGTATTAAAATTTCTTGCATAGATTTTAGTATATTATTTATGGGAAGAAAAGTGATGAGAGAATGAAATACGAAGTCATGAAGAAGGGATGAAAATGAAGTGAGCAATTTTAGACTGGGGATAAGAAATGAAAGAAGAGAAAGGTGAAATGGTGGAGGGACCAGTACAAAAACTTACATTTACCTAGATGAGCCACATTCATAATGCACCTGAAGGAAGCCCATGGGGTGTGACACCCCAATGGCCAGGGGCTCCATAGGGGCATACCTATGAAAGTCTGCACCTTCTTCACCCATACAGAAAAAGGGGAAGAGGCAAAGAAGCCAGTGTTGTGTTGCAGGGACAGGCACAAGTGGTATGTGACCATCTGAATACTTACATACAAGTAATTGGATAGCCAATTTATGTAGTGTGGTTGGGACTCATTCAGACCGTATCTTCTGTGCTCACCTCACCTCTACCATGAAGCTCAACAGGTCAAGGACAAAGTTCTAGATACAGCAAAAAAAACCTAGGAAAATAATGAAGACAGATACCATTTAAACATCAGACCAGGCTACCAGGATGAAGGAACACCACTGAAGGCATATGGGTAAAGAAAGACAGCCAGTTGAAATAAGTACACAAAAAGAAGGAAGGGATACAGTAAAGTGGAATGACCCCAACAAATCCCGGCAGCAGGGGAACAAAGTATGAAATGATAGAGCAGAAGAAATGAAAGAGGCTAAACAGAGAAAGGAACATTAAGAAGTGCCTCAATAAAAGGTGGAGTTGGAGAAGAAACACAGAAGGCTAGAGAGAAAAAAAAAGAAAAATACTGAAAATGGGAAACTAAGAAGTGAAATAGAAGTTAAAGGGTTCAATCCCCAAGCTGGTCAGATAGATACCAATGACAGGGTATCAGGAAAAGAAAAGAATGAATGTCTACAAATCAGGAAAAAGTGTCACATACATGAGGGGGACAAGGCATTTGGGTTTAAAACGGATCTATTATATAAAGGAAAAGTATAAAACCTAATAACAAACAAGAAAACAAATAGATAAACCCAAAAATCATGAGTAGTTTGGTTGGTTATTATTAGAGCAAAGCCCCATTTGGCTATCTGCTGTGTCCACCATGATGAATCAAACCCAGATTTTTGGGTTGTAAGACCATAAACTTACCACCATCTCATCAAGGGAGGAATTTATTGGTCAAAAAATAATAAAGAACAAAGGCAAAAGAGATGAAAAGGAACATACTTGAGAATGAAATCCAAAACGAGATTGAAAGATTAAGGTCGTTTTACAAATGGTAAAGCATATCCAAAACAAATCAGGTGAAGTGATCATTCCTGACTTAGAAGAAAGAGATTCAGCCGATGAAATGGGAGTAAAGAGCCAATAAATCATGTGGTAATCCACAACACATTGAACAATCACTGCAATGAACCTGACAGTTAACAAGCCTCCAAAATTCCCAGCAGAAATATGGCTTAAAGTGTGAACAATGTCCTATACTGTACTATAAATTACCATCACTTGAGAAATCATAGTAAAAAATTATAGCTTTTGAAACAAAAGCTAAAGAAAATGAAAATCAAAGTTGCCTTAATGATGTAAATCTCATTAAATTGATCACAAACAAGAAGTTTAAACATATCTGTATGCTACAATGCTAAGGAGAATAATGAAGATTCACAAGTGCAAATGAATAGTGGGAGTTAGTGTGCTGGAGGTGTGTTGTCCTCCTATTCTCTTCACATAAAATCACATGAAACTAGGTGGGAGTTGCCTAAAGCCTAGTTGCATGCACATCTCTTTAGCATATGTGTGAGGAATAAGGCTAAACTGTGCGTAGAGGCGAGTTATCGTTTTGAAATTATGTTTCACAAAGTTATTTGTGACAATTAAAGTTTTTTTGTCTGCACAGAATTCTCTAAGAATGTTTTGGACATACAGAGGTATGCCACTTTTTCATTTCTGCAACATAGCTCACTAAAGACTTGTTTGAAGAAAGTAGATCATATTGCATGAATTTTTAAACAATACTGCAGATTATAAGACATATTTTGACCCAATGAAAAACAAACTATGGGTTTTTTCTGACATTTTGTGAGAAGTGCATCACATTACTTAGCTAGGCACTCAGTGTTAATTCGTCAAACATCATGATGTCATTTCAACCTTCATATTTTTAAGTGACTTATCATCTTGAATATTATGTTCCTCTTTAGAACTTAATTGTACAACATAAATGTGCTTCTTAACTGCTTCCAGAAGTAATGACGTTTCATTAACCACAATGTTTTTCACCCACTGATGAACACAAAATTGGAAAAACATCACCCTTTCTAGCATTTGTGCAAATTGTTAAAGAAATGTCCAACAGAAGATTTGAAGTTTCTTCCACTTGTCACAAACTTTGACCTAAAACTACTGTGCACAGTATGTAGATCACGACAAATACTGATCTTTTCATGATCTGTTCATAAACAATTGTATGTTTTTGTTATAAGATTTTATACTTAGATAAAAACTCACCATCATGTCTGCTGTCACATACTCAGAGAAAATACTTCATTATCAAGATCATTTACAGAATAATACCAGAATCTAATATGGATGACCTACTGCCTATTTTATATACATTTGTCCAAAGTTTCATAACATATAGTATGAAACTATTCAGTTTACAAATGTCTTTAGACATGTGTTTTCTTTCTTATTTTTTAAAATAAGATACAAAGCAATAGTTTACAAAGTAGCAGAATTTGTTCTTGCTTTTGGGAAATATTTAGCGATCACATTATGTTTTGAACATATTCCTCTACAAATTATCAATCAATGTTAAGTTGTTACATAAATAATGAGATGAAATAACATTTTTGGTCATACTGAAAAAAAAATTTAATTCTGCAGATAGTACAAGAATCTCAGAATAAAACTAGAGGGGCACTCAGTAGAGCACGTACCTCTGCCACACAGCATTGATCACATTTGGCCCTAAAAAAATATGAAAATGTGTCCATACATCCATTGTTACCAATGGACACAGACCATTCTTTTTTTCAGGACAATAAGGAATAACGTTCTACATAGTTCCACCAAGTTGCATCAAAATCCAATAATTTTTGACTGAGTTAATAGAGCAAACATAGTGTGAAAAGTTACTCCCCACATTTACAGATAGGGATTTTTTTTTATTTTCATGACCTTGACCCTCCAAAAACTAATCACTTCTAAGTTGGGTCATAGTCCAAATGTATACCAACTTTCATTCAAATCCATTCAGATATTTTCAAAAAATCTTGTCAACAACCCCACACAAACACACGGGTAAAAACATAACCTAGGTAATAAGCATAAAACAACCACTGTGAGCTTCTAACTACAACAAAATTTATTGAATGTTGAGATATAACACATTACCCATCATAAAAAGTTTTTCCATCAATTTGGACAATAACAACTCTTCCTTCTTTGTCATGTCCTACTACAGTACGTGCTGATATGACATTGACAAACTTTTCCACAGTTCCTGAAAATAAGTTACAAAAAACACACAACACAGTTACAAGGAACTATTCTGTTAGCCATTTTCACTAATCACATACAATTATCATTACTAATTCAAATTTTAAATTACATTAAATGGACATAAAACTCACAAAATCTTTTATGTTTTTGTTTGAAACAAAATTATGCTTTCACAGTTTGAAAAATTTAGCAAGTCTCGAAGAAAAAAGATCCCAGTTCTTAAGTTTTCTCATCAAATAAAGACAGTAAATGCACGTTTTTATCTCACCAGTTTCTTCTGTGTCTTCACACTCTAGATATTTGCTAAAATTTACAAATGACTGTCCATTTCTCAATATCCATCCTACTCCAGTTACTAGTTGCTGGAAGTCCCCTGGCCCATTTTGAATTTCTTCTTCTGCAAGGTATCTAAGTATAGAAAATAAATAAATTATTTTCTGGAAGGGGGGGCTAATATTGTTTTCATGAGTGAAAAAAAATTAACACTTATTAAATCAAAACATAAAGTGCTAAGTAATTTAAGGAATGAATCTAAACAAATATGAATGTTTGGACTCTGGTATGAAAATAAATAAAACTTACAGTGGTAAAATAGTACAAACAAGTTACACTGTCAAATAAAACTATAAAAAGTTTTTTGAGATTTCCAGTTAACATTTTCCTTACCTGAAAATGTATTTCCAATAAATACTTACCTCTTCACAGAATTAAGCTATCTTCCCCACACATCTGCATTAGAGACTTGCACACCACTAACCTTTAGGCAACTCCCACCTAATTGCACAAGATTTCTCAAGAATTGCGCTGCTGCATAATGATGTTATTATGCAACAATCGACACACCTTTTGAGCACTAACTCCTTCTTTTGCACTCATGAATCTTCATTCTCTGACAAGACAAAGGTTTACCTAGATGAGTTTCCTTCAGAAAGTGCCCAAAGGAAAACTCATGGAGTGTGACACCTGATGGTAGGGAATCCATGTTATACACCTGTGGGAGATCGCACCTCATCTTTTCCAGGGTATATTCTTCACACAGGAAAAAAGAAAGAGGCAAACAAGTCACAGGGAAATGTACTCAGTTGGCTAAAGATCGGAAGTAGACTGTAGAATGGAGGCAGGCAGTAACCTTCAGAAAATTAGACAGCCAGATGATGAAGACAGTGTGTGACAAAGGTGTGAGAGGTAGTCCACATGCTAGATTGAAGGATATCATCTAGCAACTGTTGGAAATAAGCAGCAAGTAAATGAGTGAGGTGACATATCTGAAGGAAAGAGATGCAGAACAGTCTACAAGTCTTGGCTCCCAATGAGGATTTGATCAAATATAGAAACTGATGGAAGCCATGAAAATGAGAGGTATGAGCAAAGTAGCAATAAATGGCACAAATGTCTATCCAAGTCCAATCTATCATATAGATGTGAAGTAGAAGGAAGGGAGATAAGAGTGGCTGAAGTCTTAGATAGGAAGGATTGGTTAGGATAAAGAATATAAGAATGATTGAGAGGAGTATGGGGAGAGTCAATAGCATAGATATCTGAATGACAGTGACCACAAGCAAGAAGTATGAGGAAATAGGTCTTGAGAGAAAAGTGATATAAGTTGCTGGTTACCTACAGCTTGAAAGGGACATGGTTAAGAATATGCAGGACAACATTAAGATCCCAGATGAGCATGGGAACAGAACGAGAGGGTCTATGGATACGGAAGGACCAGAACAAGGTGGAAAGAACTTGGAAGAAAAACATCTTGCAGTATAGAGAAAGGTGAAATGTTATAGACAAGGTCACCTGCTAACCAGCAATGGTGGAGACAGCTGATCCACTGTTGAACAGTCAGGTAAAAGGATGAGATATGGCTGATCATAAGACAGTCAGGAGGAAGATGGCTACAAATGGACCAACGTTGAAAGACACGCCATTTACACAGGTAGATGGATAGGGTAGAAGGACGACAGTAATGGGAAAGGTAAAAGTATACTAGATTGGAAAGTCCAGTACAGTGGGTGATGTACCGGACAATTCCCAAACATGAAGGTGAAGGAACAAAATCTTGTGATGTATATATCTTGTGGATATATATATAGGGCAGCACTGAATAAAAATAGTTATTTATGTGAGTAGAGGTAAGGTACCATATCAGAAATTAAGCTAATGGCTTGGGACATAATACATACATTCCAGAATTTAAATTGTTGTTTTTTTATTTTATACTATGCATTCTTGAAATAAACAAATCTAAATAAAATATGTTGCATACTGTGTTCTTTCTGAAATACTTAATACACATTAAATAATATTTCGATTTTCTTAAAAATAACCAAGACATGGATGTGTAGATGTCATCTTGGTCATTCAATACTGTTTATGTACCAGAAGACATAGCTAGACATACTTTTAATTCAGAAAAAGTAAGAACAAGATATGTCTTCAAGAGATCTATTACAAAGTAACTATTATTCATCTACTTGGGATACATGAACAGGGTGGAATAAACTGTCATTTTAATTGTCAAAAACTATCTGAATAGCATCATTAGCTAGAAATTCACAATCTTCTATTTTCATGAAGAAATTATTGTAGATACAACCTGGAAGAAGAGGAATATAAAAATAAACTTGAAAAAAAAAAGAGAAAAATAAATAGTTAAAGTCTGTCAAAATGCAAGCAGTTAAAGATTTGTTTGTTTTGAATTTCGCGCAAAGCTATCTGCACTAGCCGTCCCTAATTTAGCAGTGTAAGACTAGAGGAAAGGCAGCTAGTCATCACCACCCACCGCCAACTCTTGGGCTACTCTTTTACCAACGAATAGTGGGATTGACCATCACTTTATAATGCCCCCATGGCTGAAAGGGCGAGCATGTTTGATGTGAAGGGGATTCGAACCCGCGGATTGCGAGTCGAGCGCCCTAACCACCTGGCCATGCCGGGCCTTTTCAGCAGTTAAAGGATCCAACAATCTAACACAATAATAAAGGAAGAAACAAAACAAAAACAAACTGTATAAAACTGTGACAAATACCCTGAACCTTTGACAGCCCAACCTAAAAATATAACAGAATATAAGAAAGTCTTTGAAACTGATATATGTAACTGTTTATAAGAGTTATCTCACAATTTTTATTACACAGAAAACAATAAAATACAGCAACAGTAGCAATCTTTTGGAAAGTCAAAGCTAAAGCATAAGTACCAGCTTTAGAACAATTTTAAGAAATCACCTAAACAAGTTGGTTAACACCAATTCGACAGAAAATCAAAGAACAAATTGGAAGTAAGAAACAAAACATGACATTTAAGATTGATCACAAGTTATACAGCAAGCATGGCGTGTAGATCTGAAGAGGGAAATTTTGGTTCAATCAGGAATAATAATTTCATCCGGTTATATATATTGTTCAAGCTTTTAACTAAAAAGTTAACATTCGAACATGTAGCTTTATGTTCATCCACAGAAAATTATCACAAATTAAAATTGTAATTTCATCAATGATTAATAATACCACTGACAAGTGCCATTGGAGTGCAAAACATAAGAGAAAAGTCTAGGATTGTAGAAATACTAGATCTATAACAACACTAACCCTGTGAAGATAGAGCCATTTTTTGTTATACCAAAATGAGTGTTTTGGAGCCCACCAGAATCATGAACTTTTCTTCCATCACTGACCAAATTCCCTGGAAAGATTATTAAAAAGAACAAGTATTTTCTGTAAATATATTCAGAATTTGAAATTATGAAAATATTATAAAATATGTAAAAGTTAGAAAATGTAGAACTTGAACTTAACACAAAGACAAATACGTGAAAATTTTAAATACAGCTTAGATATAAAAAAAAAGGTATTTATTATGCAATACAATGTTTCTTCAGTTATTTAGTTTGTATATAAAGGAATGCAGCAAATGTTTTAATTCAGTAATGATGGATTATTTATTTCACACTTAAACCTACATATCACATTTTTAGAATACGCAGGAATTATATTTATCTCTATTATATAATTTTCATGAATTATGCATAACACAGAATTACTTTTGATGTTTGTTGAAATATACTCTTCCTAATGACTTGGCTTGAAATAGGCTCTGATTGATATACGTATACAGAACTTTCAACTAAATAGTTATGTCCCTTTAACCAAAGGGGAGTGATTTAAGTGTCAACCATTATGGTATTAATTAAGCCTGTGCTTATCGAGCAACATTTCATTATCGATCTGAGATGTCCATACATTTCTAAGTCTGCTGATATGAAAGAATACGGTTCAGAGAAGAAATGTTATAATCTACTGCAGTAATAACCAAAATAGGTTGTACTTGTGGCAAAAATTGATATGTGTGCTTATGGGATATCACACACAGTGTGTCCATGTTTACAACTGTTCAAGATGTATGTATACTGCTGAGTTATTAACTAAGAGATGGAAGACTGAACTGACTTAAAGCACTTCAAAGAAAATACTTCTAATCTCTACCTCAACCCCCAAAAAAGGAAAAAAAGAATGATCTACTAATATACTTACAGTGGAAGTTCTACAAGGTCAAAACCTGCCCACTTAGCAATTTACAGACCATCCCAACATAAAATGAATTTACCACATAACATGAGTGAGACTATCAATAATATTAACTTCTGTGTGTTTCTATACAATTTCTATAATGATATAAAATTGTTACAGAACACTCTCTGCTTCCCAACACAGACATTGTGAATTATTTTTATTTGCTTTTAGATATCAAAAGCTGAACTTCTTAATTCTTATTTACCATTTTGTTATTAACCTTTATGGGAGCTTCAAGGCTTGTGGGATGCAGAAAATTTTTTTTGCATATAGAGGGCAGCACTGAACAAGAATAGCTATTCCTGTGAGAAAAGATAATGTACCCTATCAGAAAGGAATTATTTGCACGTTATGCTAAGCAAAGAGGAAAGTGATTTACAACTGGGGTTATTTTGTTTTGCAAATTGCAATGCATACCCAGTTATTTTGTCCCCTGTCACAGCATAAAAATGTGTACTGAGAACTTTTATCTTGTATCGTAGAAACTAGAAGTTCTTGGAAAATACACAATGTATCATATAAGGCCCAACATGATGTAATCACTGAATGAATATAAACAAATGAACTTTTTTAGAAGAGATCCAAAGTAGGAATCTGATAAGAAAGCTCCTTGGAAATTTCATCATAATTTAGTGAGCTGGTTTAAGGCAGATTTTCATGTTTCAAGTGACATGACCCTCTGTATAGGAATAATGAATAATATGCTTAACCAAGTAGTTAGTTAGTCAGAGACTTACAGTCTCCTTTAAAAAAGCCATGCAAATTCAGTCCACTATCCATATTTAGCTTTAAAATGAAGCATGTAGTTAGTCAAAGTTACTGTCAGATCTTAAAAATAATACATATATATATACACACACACTTTTTTTTTTTTGCCTAATTTTTCTTTTTTGAGAACTGCTAGTTACTATTACTAAACTTAGTAGGACTCCACCTAATAATTCAAACACTGCATGCTGATAAAAAACCAGATACTGAAGTGCAAAAAAAAAAAAGTAATACTGCACTCCAAGATAATTAAGGATGTGGATTTTATACAGAACTGTTTTCAAATAGTGCACTATTTACAAGTTTAATAGAGCCTGTTGTTCATGTTCAAAAAGGGTCATCCAGACACATTTCACAGTGATGGAAAAAGGTCGTTTTTGACGTTCATATTAAAATTGACCAAACAAATTAGGAAATTGTTGACAGAGATTGGGTAGTTTAAAATGAAGGAACAGAATAATTCTTTTGTTTTCCATAAAGATTATTCAGTTTAAACCCAGATTCTTGCATATTGATTTTGTCAAGTGAGAGTGGCTGGAAAAAAGAAGGAATTTTCATGGTGAAAACTGTGTCATAAATTTCCTGCTCACAGAATAATGATCATCACAAATGACAATATTTAAAGAGGAGACCTGCTCAAGGAACTGATATAAATTCACAGCTAGATAAAGAAATAACAACTTAAGTGAAGTATTGGAAGGACCAATTTGACCAAGTTCTCTAAATGGCCCATGTTCCTGAATGAAAAAGAATTTGTGCTCAGGAGCATTTCAAAAAAAAATCAGACAGCCATAATGACAATTTTCTTGAAATTATTGAATTACTTGCCAAATTCAGTACAGTTCTTCAGACTCATCTTGCTAAAACGAGACAATCTCAAAATGATGGAAAATGACTTCAAGCTCATTATTTTTCTGCAGACTTTTAGAATGAGTTTATCCAAAAGTACCACAGTGAATACTATCAGAAAGACAAAAATCTAAATATTTCTTGTAGTAGTTCATGCCACCCCTGATTCTTCTCATACAAAGTACAATCATTCTAACATACTTTTTAGATAACAATATATATGTTTCTATCAAAGAAAGATTTCTAGTTTGTTGACTGCAATAAAAAAAAACTAGATGAGATGTTACTAATCTCATCATGAGTGAACTGAGAAAACACAATAACCCATTACAAAACTGCAGGGGTCAGTGAGTATGACAACGGTTTGAATACTGTACTTTTCCAAATATAATATGCAATTTTTTTCACTAAAAATTTATCTAGAAGTTAAGAGTGTAAAATAACAAATCCATGTTTTTTAAAAACCAGTCCAGACCATCTTTTCCAACATACGTTGTGAATGATACTGCATACTTACTAGAAATGCTGTGTTTCAATGGTATGTCATGTTAATTCTCTCTGTTTCCAAGACATAAATCAGAATTGTTGCTCCATTCTCATTCATTTTCAGTATCTTTAAACATGATTTTTGAAATAAAATGATCAAGAAGCTAAGTCTTGTGTGCTTTAATATTTATATAAGTGCACACTTCGAAATGTTTGGAAATACAGAACTAGTTATCGCTACATTATGTTTGATATTCCAAAACTACAAATCATTTTGATGAAACCTTCAAATTCTGAGTCCAAGTCTCTCTTCTTGTACAGTTGGTGCTATTTTTCTACCAGCTGTAAATGAGTTTATGAGATAATTTACTTGCTGGCCACAATTGCCAAATAGAAAATACTAAGGTGAACTCACTTTTAAAGATTTTACAAATTTCTAACATTTGAAAATGCTTACTTGCCAGCTGTAATTGCAAACACAGTAAGCACTACAGTGAACATACAAGTCACTGCAGTATTTGAACACACAACTTTAAGCTATGAGCTCCACAATTAGAAAGTCTGGTGGGAGGAATAACTTCAGTTATTCTGGATATATGTGCCAAATATACCATAATTTTCCAAATATAATATGCACTCTAGTTTTCATAAACAAAGAGTCAAGTTTGCTTTATTGTCATAAATAATATCCATCTAGACTTTTGCAATGCAATGGTCAAAGTAACTCTTTGAAGACAAGAATGTTAAGAGTGTTCATATAATCTCTAATTGAGGTATTTAATACAAAGATTGGATGCTCATTACATAATCTTTGTGAAACTAGATTGTCAACTCACATGGAAAGTGTTAAACCAATGGCAAAACACCTGCTACTGATAAAACATGCAACTATTGAGTACCAAGAACTAAATTTGTTTCCCAATTGCAAAACACAGTTAAAAGAAATTCAGTGCTACATAAAGTCATTCAAATGTATTTTGATGGCAACGATATAGTCAAAATGTTGTTTGCCTAGATCAGTACAATAAGGTTCTTAAATCAAAAGGCAACTTTTGATGTAGAAGTACAAAACATTGATAACTTAGTTGAGGAGCTTAAAAGAGTTAATGATCAGTGAGAAACTCTTCTATCATAAGACAAGCACGTGGCTGAAGCCATGCCATCAGACCGGCTAATTAACTGAAACTGAAATCTCGAGAAGCATTCAAAGAAAAGATACTGGTTTCACAAGGAAATCCCAGAAATCCAAGTGGGAAAAGAAAATGCACAGAGGGATTTTAAATGTTTTTCACAAGCTTGTTGACTGTGTAATTATGGGATTAAAACAGCAGCTCATCATAGCCAAAGTTCGTTAAACTTTTTGTGGTTATTTATGGAATTCATTAATACTTAGATTGAAAACTTATGTTCAGTTTCCTGCAGAGAATATGAGAACAATATATTCATGGACATCAAAGGCAAAATTTGGAAGTAAATGTCTCAAACAATTAGAATTTTGAAATAAATTTTGAGACCTTCAGTTTGAAAGTCTTCTTAACGTCAGTGTAACTATGCAGATTTTCTGTAACACACTCATCACTGTTTCTAGAGCTGAAAGGTCTTTTAATAAAATGAAGAAAATCAAGTGCACAAGAACCAACAATCCAACAAGAAAGACTTAATGGTCTTGCTTTTCTGGCTGTTGAGCATGAACTTGTTTGGTATTACTTTGAAAACATAACTGATGATTTTGCAAGAAAAAATATATAAGAGTTGCATTTTAAGATTCCTTACCATTTGGATGCTACGTGAGTACTTTTTTTACACCTTTAAACACCTGTTTAATTATTGTATATTTTGTTTGCATATTTCTGTTTGAATCACAATTTGATGTTAAATTAGCCTAATTGATGTTAACTTCAGGGGTTTCTTTGTGCTTTTCTAAGTGTTTTACACAATATTTTATTTCATAGTGTATTCATTTAACTTACATATATATATACAATTAAAAATATAAATTCCAGACTTTATATTTAGCACAACAATTTGATTAATATTAGAACTGTAACTTTCAAAGAAAATGTTTATGATATCAAGCAACAACACAAGTTAGAAAAGATAGGAATCTAAGATAAAAGTAGTAGCAAGAGTTAGTAAGAATGATTAGGAGTCTATGATCCAGAACTCACCAACTGAAAAAAGAATTAAGAACTACATATTTATGAGGATACATTAGACTCTGAAAATTAATAACCTATATATATATGTATAATGTGCTTGTGTGTATGAATGGGTGAGTGGAATCTTATAAGTGTACACCAAAACACTAACAAAATAAAAACTGAGATGTTACGTATCAGGAAAGGCTAAACAAAAATGTAGTAAAATGGTAGAAAAAATTCAATCAATTAACAGAAAAACAAAAAGAAACTATAAAATGAAGCAAAGACAATAAGAACATTGGAAGCTAGAAAAATCACATAACGGGAAAACACCACCGGTCAAAACTACAAATGCTCTCCTAATATAAAATTTATGAAAAACAAAGCATTAACTCAAACAGCAAGCAATTACTATATGTAAATCCTTATTTACATAAAAAACTGAGTACATTTCACTGACTACACACTTACAGATGCAAAGCCTAATTGATATAATCTCAAGAAACATATTTCAAATGAAATTATTTCACAATTTATCATCAATTTGAATTTCACTTCATTAATTCCTTTTAGAGGTGGGTGATAAACGTAATCAGTATAATCAAGTACCTATAAGCATCGCTTACGGTGATTAGTCTCGCATAAAAGAAAAATCAACGAATCAAAACTGATATTAAATTGATTAATGAAATGTAAATATTCAACTAATCAAAGTTACTGTTTTTGATTATTCCAACTATCAAAGTAGTTGAAATATTAATACTAACATTATTTTTGATTAATTCACGGTCATTCAGCATAAATGATTAGTGTTATGACTCACAAAAATAATCAACTAATCAAAGTTAGTGTTTCCAATAATTACTATTTTAAATTATTCCAACTATCAAAGTCTCATGAGAATAATCAGTTGGTTGAATGTAATCATTTAATAAATCCAATGATCAACTGACCATAAAATTCCACTAATTGCCCAGTTTTACTTCCTCGATTTCTAAAACTTCATATTTGTAGTAAAATAATAACCAAACTAACTAGTGTTACACCAATGTATACTTACCTAAGCAAGCTCCAGTATGTGTGTTGAAGAATCCAGCATTTATTGCCAATAGGCAGTTTCTCTGTGTTGCAGAATTAGCAACAGTCTCTCTAATCTTCAGTTCACAACCCCCAACCTGTTTGGGTTCAAGAATAGAAATAGTCCGTAAAGGATCCGATACAATGCTATAATGTCCTTTGACATATCTATTCCCTACTTTTCTGATAAATCTCTTGATCAAAGGTTCCAGAACTGCTGAAGTGTTTGATGGAATAACTTCATGTGGAATGCCATTATAATGTGCAGGTTGGCATTCTCGAATCTGTCTGTGATTCAAATGGGAACCATGCTGTTTTGTATAGGGAGTCAGGAAATCTTCACTGTAAACACAGAGATTACATAATTACTTTTATAAATCAAGGAATTTCAGATTCATTTTTTCTTAATTTAAGACTAGATTATCCACTATATTTTAATTTTTCTTAA
>NW_013674231.1:11228-13051 GCF_000517525.1 Limulus polyphemus | reverse complement strand
AAAATAATACTTCTATATTCTTATATATATATATATATATATAGTTAAAATGAATGAAAGCTTCACTGAAAAATGTATGAATCTTTATATCAAATTTATGTACTCAGAAAAGAGACTATGACAATACCAGAAAAAAGATGGTAGACTTTGGATTCATATTAGGAACATGCTGTATAGTGATCCATGTCTAAACCTCACTCTATCTCTCAGATTAAGGCCTCAAAAGACCAAGAAACTATGGAGCCAAAGCAAACAGCACTGACTGGTGTAGTTTTAACCTAAAACAAAACTTGCCTCTGGTGCCTTCATATTATTTTCGTCATATCATCTGGTTCAAATAAAATATTTGTTCCAACTATTTACAGGTTCTGTCTTCTGAACATTGTTCAAAATTCTCTGAAATTAAAGAGGCAGGTTAAGTTTATTTTTTTATCCCCATAGTAAACATCATATTTACATATATTTAAGAGCCTTCTGCTCCATCAATAATTGTTTTTTGTTTTTTTGTGAAGTGGATGGAACAAAGATAAAACAAAAACTTGTATCCAGTCTTAATTGTCTAAAAATAGTTATCAATCATTTCCTTAAACTCCCTTATATTTACTGCATCAGTCATATCTGAAAACAACATACTGCAAAGGGTAACCACCCTGTTAGTAAAATAAAACTGTCTTAGCAAAAAATGACTTCTAACCTACCAAAATTTATATTTGTATTCCTTTGCCCTATCAATTTCGAAATTAAATACAAAAAAGATGATGCATCTATACTACCAATTCCCTGAAAACCGTAATTTTATCCCTACTAATTATTCTTGTTTCAAGAGAAAACAATTTCAAGACCCTAATATGCCCTCATAAGCTAACCTTTACAACCCAGTATCACCCTAATAGTCCTCCTATGAACCCATTCAAACAACTTAATGTCCTAGAGTGCAACCCAAGACTGAACATACTACAATCAGTGACCTGTAAAATGAAATTATAACCTTTTTAGATTTATGATCAGTATTTCTGTAAATACAACCTAAAATCTTGTATGCCCTTCCATTAACAATAATACACTGCTTGAATGGCTTAAGAGACTATCAACCAAAACATCAGATCCTTTTCTTCCATAATACTACAATGTTAAGGTTATTCCCTACAAAATTATACTTATAATTAAAATCACGATAACCCACATGTAGTTTCTTGCAATTAAAATCCATCTACCAAATTATTTATCCAACTCATCAATTGACCTACATCATTTTGTTAAGTACCAGCATCCTCCTCATAGCCACCAAGATCCAAAACCTTAATATCAACAAGACATTTCTGTAAGGGTGTGAAGGATAAATTGGCTTGTTGGATCACAAAATGACTAGAGGGGAAAAAAAGGCATAGACTTGTTATAATTGGACTTAGGTCAAACTGGATTAATGTCACAAGTGATATCAGATTTCAGTGTCATTTTGATTTACATCAATGTCATTGATAAAGGAAAGGTCAATAAAGTGCTTAACAATTTTTTAAAAGTCTTTGGCATCTTGTCAAATGCTTTCTTGAAAAAAAAAATCAAAATACTGCACCTTTACCCTCATCAACATAAGCAATAACCTCTTCACAGAATATAACATATTAGTAATGCAAGGATTTCCCCTAGTGAAACCGTGTTGATCAACCAACAAAATTTTAAACTTTATTAAATAACTTTGCAAAACATCTGTTAAGATTCAATGATGAGGAACCCACTTTGAGACTAATAATGGCTGGAGACGGCTTAGAATGGGTAATGAAGAAAAACTTTAATATAAGTTTAACACAACAGCAAATGTACAA
>NW_013674231.1:0-10287 GCF_000517525.1 Limulus polyphemus | reverse complement strand
TTGTACATTTGCTGTTGTGTTAAACTTATATTAAAGTTTTTCTTCATTACCCATTCAAGCCGTCTCCAGTCATTATCTGTTACAAGACTTTCAAAACCTTTTCCCACCACTGATGTAAGACTAATAGGCCTATAATTACCTGGACAATTTTTATAACCTCTTAAAAACAGGAGTAATGTTAGCCAACTTCCTATCCTCTGGAACTTGCCCACTACTCAGAGCTTGCAAAAAAATATCATCAGGTGCCTCTCATATTCCAACCCTTCAAAATCCTGGAGTAAATATTATCTGGTTTAATGGCCTTATCATTCTTTAAAACTTTCCAATTTTTTCTTGAGAAGTTCAAAATTTATGTGATAATCTTATTTATCAATCACATTTCTGCCAACTTTTTTCATGTTCCTTTTTCAATAGCCAAATTTTCTGGTTGACTAACTCTCTTAATCTTTTATAATCCTTTAACTCTTCCATCATAGCAGTCAATTTAACTTTCTTAATTCTGTGATGATTTTCTTTAATTATATCCCTTATATTGTTAATGAGCCAGCCTTGTCTTTTCCTTGCAGACACTCTTTTTCTTTTTTCTATAAGGAACATGTCCATCTTGAATATTTCAAAAAATTAACTGTAACATTACAAATAAGTGGCAGAAACATTGGTGACTACATGGAAGTTCTTCATTTATATTTCTGAGGTTTCATCCCAAGGTTGAAAGCTTTGTTAAAGTGTAAATCTTCTTTCTTTTTTTTGTTTTCCAAAGACGTTTCATAAATCATTTTTGAATCCCCCACAAAATTTCCAGTGAAATTACACTAAATACAAGTAGTTTGGAAGTAAAAGACTGACTAAAAGTCAAGATGTCATCTATAAACCAAATTTTAATCTGTGTATAAGCTCCTGATACCATGACTTGAATAGACTAGAAAGTTATTTTACTTACTTTTTCCTTGAACAACCATACATACTAAAACTGGTCTAATTCAGAATTAGTTTGTTGCTACCTGTAGGGTGATTTGTCACAAAAAATAAGAGCACCATAATCTGTAGTTACTAATTTAACACCTGACACATGAGTGAGCCCAGTATCTTGATGTGGATTAAAAAACTAAATCATTCCAGAAAGGTTTGAGTTGTTTTGATTAGATAAAAAGAAGACATTTGGCACCATTTTTGAGGTCTAGGTCAATGGACCAGACCAGTTACTAAGGTCTAGGTCATTGGACCAGACCAATTACTAGACCAACATCCTGATCTGCAACCATTAGAGCCACTATGGAGAAGAGGTCTAGGTCATTGGACCAGACCAGTTACTAGACCAACATCCTGATCTGAAACCATTAGAGCCACTATGGAGAAGAGGTCTAGGTCATTGGACCAGACCAGTTACTAGACCAACATCCTGATCTGAAACCATTAGAGCCACTTTGGAGAAGTTAACTTGTAAATGTAAAGTAAAACATTGTAGCAATGAAACATGCTTGAACTGTTCTAGATGTGGTTGTGGATGTGATGGTTTAAGTTTAGCGATTAAATTAAACTGTGGGTCCAGGTAAGTTGAGGGAAGAACTTATTCAAAGATATACCAATCAATTTGACATACCAGTTGAATCGGAAATTTGTCAATTGATTATTGCACTGACAGGGAAACAAAAAAACAGGCACAATAGTATTGTTATTTTCATAAAGAGAGATTGGAATAATATATAAAAAAGCATTAGTTTCAATATTTTGTGAAACTAATGGCACAGTAAAGCCCAAAGATGCATTGTTGAATCAGATACAAGATGCATTACAAGATGATTTCCCTAGCAATTCTCAAATTAAGAATACTATTTCTACAATGAAGAGTAAATAGAAGTAGGGGGGGGGGGGTTATTGCCAGTATCATACCAACATAGTATAATCCATATAAAGTTCATCATGTCATATTTTCTTTAATATTTATTTTTGTTTTAGAAATTATGTCAAGCTTCATTCATCAAAACCTATCAAAATAACCCTAAACCACCAGTTTCCAGAATGACCCTCCCCTGTTGACCATCCTAGGTCCAGTACTAAAAAAATGCTGGGCTGGCTCACATGCAGGTGTTAAAAAAATATTACAGAATTATGATGTATTAAAGTACGATTTAAATAAAACCAAAACCTAACTTTATTTATGATCGCATAAAAAGTGAAGAAAGGAATTTTTTAGGTCCGATTGTAAAGCTTGACATCAAAATCATAAAAGCTTGAATAATTATACATTTAATTTCCAACAACATGTTCTTTTAATATCTACACTATTCTAAGTGAATCATTATTACATTTAGCTATTCTAGATGAGACAAACAGTTTAGTAATTAAGAAAAAGATGACAATTAAGATGAAAATCATTTTTATTTATAAGTGGCAGTATTTCAGTTGTAATCATGATTTAAACTTCAATAGACCTTGAACTTCTATCAATTCCAAAAGACCACCCTTCTCTAATTTTAATTTTGGCAAGTAACTATAAATTTGAAATTGTTGTATCCTAAATTCTGATCAGTATATAATATATAATAGCAATATATTTTCATCATTTGATATTTTATGTATAACTCTTGTTGTATCCTAAATTCTGATCAGTATATAATATATAATAGAATTATATTTTCATCATTTGATATTTTATGTATAACTCTTGTTGTATCCTAAATTCTGATCAGTATATAATATATATAATAACATTATATTTTCATCATTTGATATTTTATGTATAACTCTTGTTGTATCCTAAATTCTGATCAGTATATAATATATATAATAACATTATATTTTCATCATTTGATATTTTATGTATAACTCTTGTTGTATCCTAAATTCTGATCAGTATATAATATATATAATAACATTATATTTTCATCATTTGATATTTTATGTATAACTCTATTTTCTTTATTTCATAATACTATTAACATTTTGATTGTGTTTTACAATTTATGGTTAAAAATATCATTAACGGTGAGGGTGTCCAACTGATAAAATGATACACTCTAATCTTCACAAATAATAACACATTTAATTAGCTATAATCATTACAAATACCAGGTTGAAGTTAAGATTTGACCTAAGTAGATTGCTTGATCTGATTAGAAGTTAATATTAATTACGTAAATTCAGGTTTCTATTGTTTATTTCTCATTGTTTTCTAAACTTCACTTTGTGTTTTCAAATATCATTCTGGTTTTGTGTCATCTATCTGTAATGAATTCTTTCACATGCCTCATTTTTAGACTTCACTAATAACATATAACATAACATAATGTTTTGGGACAATATGGGACCTATCAGTCCATTTAAGCTGTCCCATCCTCTAAACTAAAACTATTACTAAATACATTAAAAAAACAAATTTTAAAGCCAGCCCTTATCATTCATATACTTATCAAGCCTTCTCTTAAACACACTTAAATTTACTGCCTCTAAAACATCCGAAGGTAACCCATTCCAAAAGGAAACTACTCTGGTAGAAAATTAAAAATGTCTTAGCTGAAGATGATTCCTACCCTGCCAAAATTTATATCTATGTCCCCTAGTCCTACTATCGGCACAGATAGCCCCGCTGCTTTGCGCCATAAAGCACCAAACAACCTAGTCCTACTATTCTCACTGTTAAGTATGAAAAAAAGATGATGCATCAACATTATCAATTCCTTTTACAATCTTAAATACCTCAATCACATCCCCTCTAAATCTTCTTTTTTCAAGAGAAAACAATTTGAGAGATCCCAATCTCTCCTCGTATGACAACCCCTTCATCCCAAGCACCATTCTAGTAATCCTCCTCTGAACTCTTTCTAACAGTTCAATGTCCTTCCTAAGGTAAGGAGCCCAACATTAAACAATAATCCAACTGTGGTCTAACCAGTGACCTATACAATGAAATTATAACCTCTTTAAACTTGTATTCAATATTTCTGTAGATACAACCTAAAATCCTATTTGCCCTACCACTAGCAACAGCACACTGCTTGGGTGGCTTAAGAGACTGATCAACTATTACACCAAGATCCCTTTCTTTCATGACATTGTTAAGGTTATTCCCATACAAATTATACTTATAATTCAAATTATGATAACCCATATGCATTATTTTACATTTATTATAATTAAGACCCATTTGCCCAACTCACTAAATGATTTAAATCCTTTGGTAAAGCAGCAGCATCCTCTTTACAGCCAGAAACACCCAATACCTTTATATCATCAGCAAATTTAAGTAATTTATTGACCACTTCTTCATCTATGTCACTGATGTAAATCAAAAAGAGCAAAGGTCCTAAGACTGAGTCCTGAGGTATCCCACATGTAACATTAATCCAGTTACACTGAACTCCATTTGTAACAACCCTCTGCTTTCTTCCATCCAATTTACTAACTTATCCCCCACACCTAGAGAGATAATTTTTTTACATACTTTTTACCTTGTCAAATGCTTTCTGAAAATCCACATACACCAAATCTACACCCTTACCCTCATCTACATAAGCATTAACTTTTCAAAGAATGTCAAAAGATTTGTAAGTCAAGATTTTTCCTTAGTGAAATCATCTTGATTAACCAATAAAATTCTAAACTTTGTTAAATGACTTAGTAAAGCATCTTTTATAAGACTTTCCAATACTTTTCCACAACTGATGTAACACTAATCCACACATATCCAATCCTTAACCTCCGTCAATACCCTTGGGGAAATATTATCTGGCCCAGGAGCTTTATCATTCTTTAAACTTCCCAATGTTTTCTTAACAAGCTCAGGATTAATGCAGTCATCTTGTTTCCATCTATCAACTGTTCAAGATGTGGAATACTGCTTAAATCTTTGTTAGTAAAAACTGAAGAAAAAGCAAAATTTAATAACTCAACCATCTCATAATCATCAGATACAAGCCTTCCTTTATCATCTCTCAAGGGTCCTACTCCAATCCTAACATTTTATTTATCCTTAATGTATTTAAAGAAATCCTTACTGTTAATTTTACATTTTCAGTCAATCTCTTCTCATACATCCTTTTTGATGTCTTAATTACCTGTTTCACCAACTTTCTTGATCTTCTATAATCTTTTAAATCTCCCATCATACCAGTCAATTAAAAATATTTTTAATTTGTGATGCTTTTCTTTAATTTTATCTCATACTCTTTGTGAGCCAACCTGGTTTTTTACTTGCAGCTATCCTTTCCTTTCCTTTCTATAAGGAATGTTTACCTTTAATATTTAAAAACATATCTTTAAAAAAATTTTCCATGTCTCATCAGTCTCTCCAAATAACTCAGCTGCCCAATTCACAACAGATAATTCTAGTCGCATCCCTTCAAAATTTACTTTTTTGAATTGTAACCAAAATATCATTATTCCTTATCTCCATATACAGCAAAACATTGAATCTAAGAAAGCAATGATCACTGGCACCCAGATGTTCCCCAATTTCCATCCTCTCAATTATTTCTATATGCTTGAAATTAAATTCACCTATAATTATGACTAGGTTAACAGTTGGAATCTAATATCATTGTAAAGTTTCTCACTAATTTCATTAGTATCATCTAGTCTGAAACAAATTCTCACTAAAAGTCTTTTCTCTTTATATCCACTAAAAGAAACCCAAATGGATTCAATCTCCTTGCTATTATCTTTCATATCCTCAACTTCAATAGAATGTAGCTCACATTTTACATATAAAGCCACTCCTCCCCCTCTCTTTAGTACTCTATCCCTATTAAATAGCCTGTAACCCTCTATTTAAAAAAAAATTTGTCATCAAAATCATCTACGTTTAATCATGTTTCAGTTGTTCTCATTATATCAAAACCCTCTATTCCTACCAGTGCTCTAAAGTCATCTATTTTATTTTGTATACTTGTAGCATTACAATAGTAACAATTAGTAATAATGAGAAATAACTATATTTTGAAACCTCTAATGCTTTTTATTTTTACCATCATCTTGTCTTCATTACTAAACTTTATTTTCTCTCTCATCAGACAAGAAGTTATTCTAGATATTCTTTTGGATGTATGTGCATATTTTTGGATTTATTCCCTCTCAATCAATTCATGAAGTGATCATGTTTTATATTTTTTAATAATGAAGACCTCATTTAGGTCTTGGTTTACATGATCTTATGGCCATTAAGAATAACTTACATTGACTGTGAAAATTGCTACTCTAATACTAATAGTACTATTAATTTGATCAATTGATTGAATAACTTCAAAAGGTAAGTCACTACAATTTAGAAAATACAGAACCAAGGATTGAAGTATGAACTATATTTACATGTGACTGTGAATGAACACCACGATTTACAAAAGAAATCATGCAAACAAAATTAAGTTCTTAAACTATTATTAACATCATTAATATTTATTTACATTATAAATCATAATTCTAATTTTAACTTTATTAACTATAATAATAATAATGTTTTTATAATGAAAACCAAGTGTACAGTCTACAGACAAGATAAATCAAAAACATACTAGGTATTATTTTTGCATTAATTAACAGTAATCATACAATTTATCTAAATTTCTGTACCACTCTTAAGCTTGTTAACATTTGACGAATGCTGTTTAACAAACTACACTGAATAATAATTAATATTCAATAACAGTATTTAATACTACACTATCCAGTCTATAACTAGTATAAGTGGAACATATTTCATACACTATTACTAGTATCAAAGTTGGAATTAATCTACTATTCTTTCTCAGTTTCTGTTATTCTAAATTCAAGGAAAGATTTCACAATTAAGTGGCAATCCTCGACATAACATTTTTAAATCTACTCGAACTTCGAAGTAGCAGAGTCAAACACTGACACTATTCGTGTCAATGCTAAAGGTTTTAAATTTAATGTTTAGTTTTAAAAGATATTTTCCTTATATTCACCTAAGTTCTTCTACATTTTCAGCCGAAATCTGGATATCTAAACATGTAAATAATAAAAAACTCCCAACACCTGATAACAACATCATCACGTATGTTTTTTCCTATGGAAATTAGAAGTAAATATCTCTATGGATTTTCCGTTTATAACTCATGTTAGCTTTAACTACTATCTATCAGATGGCGCCAGTTTTTCCGAGAAATTCTAACGTATAATAAATGTTATATTAATTTTAATTATTTCTCATTTTATCTGCTTCTTTTGACTAATTTTTTTATGTCTTCTTTATTACTTTCGTGCAAAGTTGCTTTATTTCATTTAACGAAATAATTATAAAACGTACAAGAATGAAAAGTTTATAATAAGAATAAACTCATAAACTTTAATCATTGAAATGAAAACCATATAAACTTTTAAAATAAAAAGCTCAAACATATTTTTCTAGATGCATGCTCTTTAAATCTCGTGAGCAAGTAATAATGTCACTGATTGCTTAGAAGACGAGAAAATATTCAGGCCTAACTCTTTAATAAACCATACATTCGCAAAACAAGAAACCATTCGTCCCTTTAAAGCTGTTCCTGCACACCCACTCTTAAAAAAGTAAAAACTCAAAGTTACCTTTTATATTTCAATAAATTATTGATTCCCCTTTTAAATTCATTATTAAAATGTCGGCCCCCACTACTGCCGACAGCAACTCATTCCATAAGCCACTGTTGGTTTGATGAGGATTTGGAAACTGTGTTAAGTAGGATAGAGGTGGTAGAAAAGGAGAAGGGAAAGATGCGGGAGGTGGGCAGCAGGATTTAGAGAGGGAATTGAGCATTTACATGCGAAGGATATAAAGGCTAGTGTTGACTTTCGGGTGGTTGGAAGCAGTAATAATAAGGATAGCAGTAGTAGATTTAATTATAAAGGGCAAACTGGTAAAGAACATATTTTAGCCTTTGTCTTGTGTGGATGATGAACTTGAGGAGGAAAGGGTAACAAAAGGAACAGATAGGAACGGGAATGAAAAATATAAGAATTTTATTATTATAGGAGAATCATCAGTACTACACTTGGATAAGATACTCTGTGATGTAAATATAGAGAGAAAAAAGTTAGATTATGCTACTCAGGGGGAGGATATAACAGACAGACCAAGTGATATAATAAAGAGTGCTGGTAGTGATACAGTCTTTATAGTGCACATAAGGGCTAATTATCTGGAGAATGATTGCCCAGAGAAACTAACTGCTCAGTACAAGGCATTAAAAGAAAATGGTCATAATAACTTAATTCTGTCAGGGATATTGCCAAAACTTAACAGTGGAGATGAAATTATGAGTAGGTCACTGGTATTGAATATTAGGCTTTGGTTAATATGTAAGAAAGAGCAGGTTGGCTGATTGAGTTTATGGAATTAGTTCAATATCAACAGGGAGATTTTGGAATGGATGATATTGGAAGGGTTATTAACTAAATTATAAGAACAACGTTAAACTAGAATTAGACAGTGGAGAGAGCCAGAATAACGGAGAAAAAATGGGGTGTAGAGAGGGGTATAGTGTAAGAACAAGGTATAAAAGTAGTTTTAGTGGTAGGTTAAACTTTTATTATTGTAATGCTAGAAGTATAAGAAATAAAATGAGTGGCTTTAGGGCACTGGTCGGAAAATAGGATCCTGACATAACTTGAATAACTGAAACCTGGCTTAAAGTAGACGTTTGTGATGAAAGAATATTTAGATTGTATCTACAGAGATATTGAATACAAGTTTAAAGAGGCTATAATGCGATTGTATGGGTTATTGGTTAAGTCACAT
This sequence comes from Limulus polyphemus, assembly GCF_000517525.1. Taxonomy (NCBI): domain Eukaryota; kingdom Metazoa; phylum Arthropoda; class Merostomata; order Xiphosura; family Limulidae; genus Limulus; species Limulus polyphemus. The sequence goes on along the minus strand of NW_013674231.1, from coordinate 1,559 downwards.
TTGGACTATTGCATTCATTCTTGGGCTCCTTACCCGGAAAATGACATTGGATAGTTGGAAATGGTTCAGAATAAGGTTACTAGGATGATACCTGGAATGGAATGGTTATATCATGAAGACAGATTAAGATATTTGAATTTTTTTCTCTTGAAAAAAGAATAGTTTGTTGGGACAAAATTAATATTTTTAGTGAATGCCTTCAGATGTGATGGATGCAGTGAATTTAAGGGAAAGCATTATAAATATCTGAATAATAATAGCTGACTTTGGGGTGTTTTTTTTTCTTTTATTAAGGACTTAGTTTAATCAGGATTGTGTTTTGGGTAGTGCATGCGGTGCATTTGCACGAGTTGCCAGCTTGAAGAGAGAAGCCAATTGCTCGATTATATAATAAAGCAAACTAATAGGTTTGATTGAGAAGCGCTGAATTTATATATTGCACAAGGCGCCATCAAACACTGGTATGGCATTGAATTTAATTTAATGGATAGGAGAGCCTAGAAGGACCAAAAGGTTCCTTGCTGTCCTTTAATGTTATGTTAGAAATAAAACTATCTTAATTAGAGCCTAGCCTGTCTTTTCTGAGTCTTCAACTTATGTCATCTCATGATATTGCATCTAGAATGTAGCACAAATAAATTGGAGGCCTTTATCCTATAAATCCTCCGTAAAATCTTGTAAACTTCAGTAACATCACCTGTTATCCACCTTTTTCTCAAGAAAAGTTGTTAGATCTTAACCTATCCCCGTATGATAACATAGCTTCTGCCCCCCCCCCCCGACTCTCCTTTTAGTTCTCATCTGAACTATTTCCAATAATTCAACATACTTTTAGATACGGAGACCAAAACTGTACACACTAATACAAGTGAAACCTAATTGGTTATTTGTCTAAAGAGACAATTACCTCTTTTGATTTGCAACCAATGTGTGTATAAATGCACCCTAAACTTAGCTTTGCTAGTAACAATATAGCTTTGTCTCATGGCATGAGTGACTTATGCACCACTATGCCAAGATCCTTCAGTTATGCAATTGAGTGAGTTCATACCTGTACTGAATGTGATAACCCAAAAGATTATATTGCACTTACTATAATTATAGGTGATTTGTCGAATATTCTTCTAACTAACTAATTGATCCGTGTCATTCTATAGTAATTCAACATCCTCAGTGCAGCGAGAAATATCCAAGAGTTGAACATTATGCAACTACCAATATCATTAATGTACATAAGAAAAGGCAAAGAATCAATCAATGATCCCCAAGTAACTATGGTCCAGTTAAACTGCATTATTAGAGTAAAACTATTTAAAGTTATTTTGATTAAGAAACTCGCACTTTCATATTAAGTTGTATACCTTCGTGATAACTCGACCATAAATGCCCCCCCCCCCCGGTATGTCTGTGGACTTAAATCGCTAGAAATCGAATTTCGATATCCGTGGTGGGCAAAATCACAGAAATCCCTTTGTGTAGCCTTGTGCTTAACTACCAGTAAACCGATTATAAAAAAAAAAGATCATAATCAAGATTAACGAGTAAGGCTTTGTCATCAG
>NW_013674230.1:25369-30163 GCF_000517525.1 Limulus polyphemus | reverse complement strand
TTTTTTAACACTGGAAGTAGGCCTAACGTTTTGTTTCACCAAGCTACACAATTATGGTGAAGGGAACTGGAAGTAGGCCTAACGTTTTGTTTCATCAAGCTACACAATTATGGTGAAGGGAACTGGAAGTAGGCCTAACGTTTTGTTTCATCAAGCTACATAATTATGGTGAAGGGAACTGGATGTAGGCTTAACGTTTTGTTTCACCAAGCTACACAATTATGGTGAATGGAACTGGAAGTAGGCCTAACGTTTTGTTTCACCAACCTACACAATTATGGTGAAGGGAACTGGAAGTAGGCCTAACGTTTTGTTTCACCAACCTACACAATTATGGTGAAGGGAATCATATTCAATATTTCAAAAATTCATTTTTCCTGAATGACATAAAAATTTTACTGGTGGCATTAATGCTGTATATTCCTTAAGTAAAAACAACAAACAATGAAATCTGGATTAATACGAGAAAATCGATTAATACGTTTACAATAAAGAACTGTCGCCAGTTAAACTAATATTTTCTCTTCTGTTTGTTACAAAATCACTGTTAGATGTGTTTCAAACGGCAGCTAAATAACGGAGGTTATGTTTTCACCCCTGTGTGTGTGAGAGAGAGTTTGTCAGAAGATTTCTTAAAAATGGCTGAATAGATTTTGACGAAAGCTGGTATATATTTGGATGATGATCCAACTCAAAAGTGATTAGGGCCAAGTTCAAAGTTAAAGGTCACAGTAAGGTCACGAAAATCCAAAAAATTCCTTTCTGTTAACATGAGTACATATTTTTCACACAAAAATGATCCGATTTTGAGGAAACTTGATGGACATATGTAGAATATTATTCCTCATTGTCCTTCAACAAATGGCCCGTGTCCGTTTATAATGACAGACATACGGATATATTTTCGTATTTTTTGCGAGAGCCGAGTATGATCAAAACTGCGTGACGGTGGTATACGCTCTACTGAGTGCCCTTCTAGTTTAATATATAAAACAGGAGAGAGTATTGAACGGCATGTGCACCGTAATGAATTTTGAAACTATTTCCAAACAAGGTTTATACAAATTAATCATTTCAGATGATATCCGAACTTAATTTTTTGTTTACTTCCAAAAAAAATATAAATAGAAGATTGATTATAAGATGCGTGAAGACGGCCATTTGCTGTATAAAATTACCTAAAACTTTCTAAATAAAAACAACTTTGTATTGTTTAACTTCTTTAAAAAACAACACAAATTTTTCACGTAACCGTTAATTTCTTTTTCTTTATGTTTCCCGGTGGGGGTAACGTTAAATATTTACAATGCTACAACAGCAGACAAACCCAGTGTGGCTTTGTTCTAAAACAAACAAACTTTTTCTTTATGTTTCCCGGTGGGGGTAACGTTAAATATTTACAATGATACAACAGCAGACAAACCCAGTGTGGCTTTGTTCTAATACAAACAAACTTTTTCTTTATGTTTCCCGGTGGGGGTAACGTTAAATATTTACAATGCTACAACAGCAGACAAACCCAGTGTGGCTTTGTTCTAAAACAAACAAACTTTTTCTTTCGAAATTTAGGAATAAAGAAAATAAAGTAATTTGCTACACATTTTATCGTTGTTCGTGTTCGTAGTTAGTGTTCGTTGTTAGTGTTCCTAGTTAGTGTTCGTTGTTCGTGTTCGTAGTTAGTGTTCGTTGTTAGCGTTCCTAGTTAGTGTTCGTTGTTCGTGTTCGTAGTTAGTGTTTGTTGTTCGTGTTCGTAGTTAGTGTTCGTAGTTCGTGTTCGTAGTTAGTGTTAATTGTTCCACGAACAACGAACACTTTGTGGTGGATACTGAAAGTTAGAGGACTAGCGTTGTGTTCGTGGTGGATACGAATAGCTGGAGGATTGGCGTTGTGTTTGCGTGCTTACTCACCTTATTAGGTTAAGTTTGACCATGTAGGCTGTAGGTGCTGCTTATTGGTTGTCCTTCTACTGGTCAGCAGCTCTAACTAAGGATGGCTTTACTTCAACCTTAAGACTCTCTGACTTGACCACTTAGGGCTTATTGTCTCTCAATATAAAGCACTTTAAGTTTGATAATCATGTAGACTCACAGGATAATCTGTTAACGAGGATTAGTGAGGTGTACTTAACATTATATACTCCTTCCCAATAACAATATCTGAACGATTGTTATGATATCTAAACATAACTAATACTTCGTGCAGAAATGAATAATTCCGCGTTCCTCCCCGAGTTGTGTAGTTATCATTGTATAAAACTATTTCTCGTGACAACACTGGAATCAAGAACAATAAAATACATTCTAAGAAAGTGACCATATTATATGTAAAAGACGATTCCTAACATATTATTGGTTGAGCTATAAACAGAAATTTATAACATTGCTAACACCAATGTTGCTCAAATGATGAAACATTGTAGTATAATCTTTATAAGTAAGACCTGTATAGTTAATTAGCTATGGCAGTTATAGTTATGATCTATGTAAGTTTATTTAATTAGCTATACTGGTTGAAATTGGCAGTACCTTGCTAACCAGCTGTACTCGGGGAAAAGCTTATTTAATTAGCTATACTGATTGAAATTGGCAGTACCTAGCTAACCAGCTGCACTCGGGGAAAAGTTTATTTAATTAGCTATACTGGTTGAAATTGGCAGTACCTTGCTAACCAGCTGTACTCGGGGAAAAGTTTATTTAATTAGCTATACTGATTGAAATTGGCAGTACCTAGCTAACCAGCTGTACTCTGGAAAAAGTTTATTTAATTAGCTATACTGATTGAAATTGGCAGTACCTAGCTAACTAGCTGTACTCGGGGAAAAGGTTATTTAATTAGCTATACTGATTGAAATTGGCAGTACCTAGCTAACTAGCTGTACTCAAAGAAAAGTTTATTTAATTAGTTAATAGCTTATCGTCATCGGAAGTTAACTTTAATTATATACAAAAAGATATTTTTGCAGTAGCCCTCAATGGCACAGCGGTATGTCTGCGGACTGACAACGCTATAATCCGGATTTCGATACTCGTGGTGGGCATAGCACAAATAGCCCATTGTGTAGCTTTGTGCTTACTTACAAAGAAAACAATTTATGTAGTATCTGTTTTAATATTATGAATTTTCAAGCTAATTCGTGAACATAAAAAAGGTTTGTTCCAAACTACAATTAAAAATTAATTTACGGAACAGTGGTGTTAATGCGAAAAAAAAAATGATTCATTTTTCCTGTTCCAGCCATAGCTTCAACTAAACCATTAACGTGTTTAGCACTTCTTAATCTTCTTTATGGACAGGTAATTCATTAAACAGAGGGTGCAAGAATTGGCTAAATCCTTTATGTGAACTTATTTTCTTGTGATCACAGATTGCTCTAACGAAACATGTAAAACTCATAATTCTACGTTTTTTTTTGGTAACGCGAAGTTAATATATATATATATATATACCACCGTGATTTTTTGCTGTTGTTGGTTTGAGAGTGGATAGGGATCCTTGAAATTTATGGATATAATAAGTTAAAACTATATGCATATTTTAACTGGAAGAGTGTTTTTAAAAACACCTGTATAATAAGAGTTCACGCTGGGCGCCGCCTACAGTAAGATATATGACTACATTAAATTCTAAATAGCTTCGTTTGTACGTAACTGAAGGCCAGAAAGCAGTTGTTAGCTATAAACTTGAATCTTTTGTCTGTATTTACGAAGTTCCGTATATAACTACAGAATACAAAGAACGTGTTCTATGGGAATAAAAACAAGACAGACTTAATTTTGAAATGTACGTACAAGTTTCACTGATTCTTACAGAATTTCTTTCCTCATTTTACTCTTACCGTTTTGGAAGCTTTAAAGGAGAAACGGCGAAACGGTTTTTGTATTAGAAAAAGCACCACTGACGTCAAATAGGTACTAACAAGAGTCTTCAGAGATAAACAAGAACAGTAGGAGCTTTAGTCTGGAGACTTGATTATCTAATCTCAATAAACGAACATTGAAACCTTCTATAAATTCTTAGAATATAATATTGTTGTTTCATCATGACTACTTTAACAATATACTCACTCAGTAATATTTGAAAGACAAACTAGAGTCAGTAAATTACATTTCTAAAAGTCCTGTATTGACAATTTCTACTTTTAATTAGAAAATATATTATCTAGCTTTTCCACGTTAATTATTTCATTATTTTACTTTCATTTTCTTGGTGATTTTAAGCTGGAAAAGTTTAGTTATCTCTATTAATTTCATTTATTATCTTTTATTCGAGTTTTACTCTACCTTTTAGATGGTATGTGACTTCATGATAATATTATGTGACTTCGTGATAATATTATGTGACTTCATGATAATATTATGTGACAACATGATAATATTATGTGACAACATGATAATATTATGTGACAACATGATAATATTATGTGACTTCATGATAATATTATGTGACTTCATTATAATATTATGTGACTTCATGATAATATTATGTGACAACATGATAATATTATGTGACTTCATGATAATATTATGTGACAACATGATAATATTATGAGACAACATGATAATATTATGTGACTTCATGATAATATTATGTGACTTCATGATAATATTATGTGACAACATGATAATATTATGTGACTTCATTATAATATTATGTGACTTCATGATAATATTATGTGACTTCGTGATAATATTATGTGACTTCATGATAATATTATGTGACTTCATGATAATATTATGTGACTTCATGATAATATTATGTGACAACATGATAATATTATGTGACAACATGATAATA
>NW_013674230.1:21852-24394 GCF_000517525.1 Limulus polyphemus | reverse complement strand
GATAACTGTTTATTGTTTTCGTGTTCTATGGTAAATTTGATGTAGGGATGAATGGAATGTATGTACAATTCCAGTGTAGGACTGGAACGACGTAACTGAAAGGCTATGGTAAAGCGTGGCGTTTCAAAACTTCCAGCCGATGACAGAGTGAAGATGGAGCAGAGATCCAGGTAACATGACCATAGATGAGGCAGGGTCGGACAAAAACTTGGTAGGAATATAAAAGGAGTTAGGGATTCACGCTCCAGGACGAACCACGGAGACAGTGAAGTAAATGAAGCCTGGAATTAACGTGGATGGGGGACATTGTATGATTCTAATTTCTTAAGCCATATTTTTTCATACGTTGTTTTCATGATTTGGTGTTCGTGAAACTTATTAACTTAATTTCAAATCCTTATTTGTTATTTTAACAACAGTACCATAAGGGGACTCAGTGTAAATCTGCAGGTTTACGACGCTAAAAATATGGTTTGCGATACCCGTGGTGGACAGAGTAATAATAGGTCATTGCGCCTAACAACAACCAACCACAAATGGAGTTGAACTTGATCACAATTTACAATAAAAATTTATAATTTTTCAGTCGAAATGGTTTCTTTCATAATCTTCACTTTGCGAGCGTCACTCAGGTTAGACCAGATTGTGATGTTTAAGCTTATTGCTAGGGTTTCTGCTTCATTGGAGAACATTTAAAGTTTTCGTCTTAGAAATGTTGTTGTCCTATTGGCTCCACTTTATTTAACAACCTTGCTGTGTGATTATTCCTTTTATATAAATCCTCCAAACAGGAATTTCTCGATGGAAGAATCAAATGGTTGGGGATTTGACTGTAAACATTGTGGACTGGTAAAATAAAGTGAGATTAGCTCTGCGGACTGGTAAAATCAAGTGAAATTAGCTCTGCGGACTGGTAAAATCAAGTAAGATTAGCTCTGCGGACTGGTAAAATAAAGTGAGATTAGCTCTGCGGACTGGTAAATAAAGTGAGATTAGCTCTACGGACTTGTAAAATCAAGTGAGATTAGCTCTGCGGACTTGTAAAACCAAGTAAGATTAGCTCTGCAGACTTGTACAATCAAGTAAGATTAGCTCTGCAGACTGGTAAAATAAATTGAGATTAGCTCTACGGACTTGTAAAATCAAGTGAGATTAGCTCTGCAGACTTGTAAAATCAAGTGAGATTAGCTCTCTACGAATGATACTCTAAGTAATAAAACCAACAGTTATATAGCTAAATACAAATGTTTTTATTTGGAAAGAAATTTAGTACAACTTCTATAAAGCAGATTGTATTGAACTTTAAAATATTCTAACAGCTAACTAAGAATAAATTAATGTACTAATCATGGATTAAATATTTCCCTTAAGTGCTCCCAATAAAGCTTTGATAGAAATACTTACTTACCTTTACACGCGTTGAGTTGTATAAGGAAACCTGTAAAATAGCTAAAAAAAAAAAAGGCAATAAAAACATATGGAAAATGGCATTAAATTCCGAATATTATTATTTCGCATCCAAATTCTATATAAACCCATAAAATTCAAGGGTTAATCCCTACGGTACAGCACATTGTGCAGTTTTGTAATGACTTATTTTGACAATAAATACAGGAGGATTTGATTTCAAGAAGAACCGTAAAAAAGAAATCATCACAAGATAAAGAGAACATACTGAAAGTGATTACGTTGAATAAATCCTAAAGTCTGTCCTTCAAGAACGTTTCTACCTGCAACAATATGCAAAAAAAACTTACTCAGAGAAACGTTCCAATTAAGCATCTAATTAAACACACACACAAAAACTACATAGGTATAAAGTTCTTAAAACAACGTAATCAAAGGATTATTATAAATAACACAAGAGCGAGCAGAAGTAGATATTAAATATATACATAGATGTCCACGTTGAGGGATACTGACCACAATTATAGTAAAATATACATGTTATCAGCATTTTTAGAAGGATAAATAAGACGCGCTTATAACTTCTTTAGAGCAATAGAAAACTACATACACTGACGAATACCTAACGAGCATAAAGGGATTCCGTTTGTTGAAGGAAATCGAATCTTATTTTTAGCTGAGTTTTCGCTTGACGTCCAATGTATGTGTCATATATATATTCATTATTACTAGCACGAAGTAGGAGAGAGAGAGGAAATAGGCTTCATTTTGCTTTTATTTGAACATACAGCTATATAAGTTCAACATTACTGTACCACTTTTAAAACTTTCGAAATACAAGACTTTCAGAAAACAAATAATCAATGCCTTTAGTGTGTTATTTGTATCCTATAACATTGATTATTTACATCATCCTTTAGTGTGTTATTTGTATCCTATAAATGATGTAAATAATCAATGCTATAGGATACAAATAACACACTAAAGGATGATGTAAATAATCAATGCTATAGGATACAAATAACACACTAAAGGATGATGTAAATAATCAATGTTATATGATACAAATAACACACTAAAGGATGATGTAAATAATCAATGTTATATGATACAAATAACACACTAAAGGATGATG
>NW_013674230.1:6802-21057 GCF_000517525.1 Limulus polyphemus | reverse complement strand
AAATAGTACATTAGAAGTTATTATGACACTTTGAAGGCGTAAGAGACGGCACTTCCCGAGGACATAAGGACATTATAATTATAGATTAAAGAAATAACAAATCATTACAGGATTTGACCCAGCTAATTGACAATAATTATAGGCATGATTTGAGTTTCACACGAATCAATAATATCTAATTACAGATTCTCATGGCATGATGCCAATTACTGACATCAATCGAAGACAGATATGGTTTGAAAATGATGTGTTCCAGTTTTATAAAGTATAATTATAGTGTAAAGAAACAACAGTTGTGTACGTAATGACAATAATGGAAACTAGCTATGGAGTAATAGCAGGAGTTGACATAGTCAACTTACTGTGAAACATGTGTAAAACCTCTTGAATAGGAGCTTACATTCATTCCAATCATAATAATGCAGAAAGGAGAGTTTTACCATAACTTGTAGCACCAATCATAATAATACAGATAGGAGAGTTTTACCATAACTTGTAGCACCAATACATCAGGATACATATACTCTACACAAACCTGTAAGAGATACATTTCAAAGAAACCAAGTGAATGTTTCATGGCAGGCTGATTTAGTAAGTCTATCTAACTTTAGTCACTATAACAACCATTTTAAGTATTTGCTGATGTGCATTGGTGCATTTTCGAGATATGCATGGGGTGTTCCACTGAAAGATAAGAAAGGAGTGAAATCGTAAAAGACATTTTAAAACAATGTCGAAAACCTTGTAAACTTCAATCCGATACTGGAACAGAATTTACTAATTGTCTGTTTTAACATAATCTCAAGGAACAAAATATCCACTTCTTTATTACATATAATGAAACAAAGTTTTTATAGTTGAACATTTTAGCCATACTCTTAAAATTTAAATGTGGTGCTATGTTACTCATCATAGAACATACAAGTACGTCACAGTGTTGAAACATTTAGCCAGTGCCTATAATACTTCATATCATTGCAGTACTAAAATGATGCCGATAGATGTTAACCACTCTGATCAAACTGTGGTGTGAAAAACACTCTACAAACTACAAGTTCGAACTCGTAAAGCAAAACGTCAGTTTAAAAAAGGATATATATATACCCTGGTGTTAACCACTCTGATCAAACTGTGGTGTGAAAAACACTCTACAAACTACCCACAAAAGTTAAATTTCAATTCCAAGTCGGTTATCAAGTTCAGATTCGTAAAGTAAAACGTCAGTTTAAAAAAGGATATATATACCCTGGTGGACAGAGGAAATATTTACAATTTACAAGAGATTGGTGAGAAATCTCCAGTGTACAAACTGCAAGATTATCTTGGAGGTGGAACATTTTACAAATCTGAATTACAACATGTTATCCAGTCTCCCAACAATGTCTGTGCTGTGCAACAAATATTATATGATCACGAAGGAGTAAAAACATACAGAATTCCGTTAAATGGAAAGAATATCCGAATAAATTTAATAGTTGGGTCCTTTAAACTGAAATGAACTGACTGCCATCATAAAATGGTAGTTCTATTGCTCATTATTCAGCATGGCTCATTTGTACTTAATGTTACCTAGCAATAGGTACGTGAATCACTCTGTTAGCAATACTCCGACGAATTATATCACACATCTTCCAAGATCTATTAACTTCTAAAGTCATGTGGGAAATGGTCTTGGCTGAACCACACATAGTTAGTATAATGTGCCTGATGGTATAGGATGGATCACCTTATTTCTTGGCTCTGAAGCTCACAATAAAATCCTTTATATTAGACCAGGTCATTAGAAAGAGACTGAAGATTTAAATAGAATATAAAACCAATAAAAAGAATTGCTTCATCAGAAAGATAAGTATGAATGTGAAAGATGGATTCACTATATTATTCGATCCTGTATTATCTGTACTACTTGGATCTGAGATTAATTGTATGATATCAGAATCCACTATAGCTCCACATACTGTTAATATGCATGGTAGATTTTATTCACTCAGTGTTTACTCAGATATTATGGAGCCTAATGTTGTTGGTGATGCACATGCGTTACTGTTACGAATCGTTCAAGTTAAAGGTGAGGTTGGAGACATGATCACTGAAACACTTACAAATTCTCATTAGTGACCCATATCTAAAATAAAGTTTTCAGACTATTGAGATAGATATAAAGGACAATATAGGTCAATATATACCATTTGAACAAGGGAGGGTCATGATAACATTTCATTTTGGTCATCTGTAACATCATTAGAGTACCTTATTATCATGACCTAGTCTTTTATGACAAATATTATAATTACATTAATTATATTATTATATTATATTATGTTATTATATTATTATATTATATTATATCATTATATTATATTATATTATATTATTATATTATATTATTATATTATATTATATTATTATATTATATTATTATATTAATTATAATTATAATTAACAACGAAGTCACGGTTTGGGAGCTGTATTGAACAACCTATTTTGTTCAGCCATATCTTTTCTGAAAAAAGGAGCATTAGGATTAGGAGAACAAATAGCTAAATCAGATATACATTTAGCATCAGACGTCATTGATGCCTAAAAAGCATGAACACTGTAGAGATTTATTTTGTATTCTCACAAAAAAAAAGCTGTATGATGTGTTTGCCAGCAATCAGCTGCATACAAACAGCCGTACGTCATAAACCTGGAAGTCTTTGGTTCTCTATCTACTTTGGTCGAAATGAAAATGTTGTGGTTTCCCTTTATTTGCCTCCATGTAATCAAACATAAAAAATATTCGTAAAAAAAGAACTCTTGAATGTGGACTTACAATAAGAAGGTTGTGCAAGGACCTTAGTGTGGCCAATATTGTATATATTATGGGTATTACAGATGTAGACACGTAACCAAACAAAAATAGTATCTAAATTTGAATCTCATAAATTTATTAATGATATGATTGTTCATAATTTTGTTATAAGGCAATTTAATGTAAAAATGTTTTTACTGGATATGCCTTTTTATGTAGATCGAATATCAATATCATTATTTTACGAACATCAATAAAGGTTTATAAAACTGAAAATATTGTCAGAGTGATTTACATTAATCAGTTTTATGCAAGAGATGTTATTCTTTATAAATCATAATAGCTTAGTTGTAGATCATGTTATGAAGCTAAACAAATCTCACAAAAATTATTTTTTTGTTTTTCATAATGATATAGAATACAATTACTCAATCTCGAACATTTAACTTTTTACATAGGAAATAAGATATCTCTTGAATAAATTTTCCATTTTCAATCAAATCAATGGGATTTAAAGTTTATAAAATCATGAATGTTTACTTTATTAACTAATATTTTGTTTTTATCCACTTGAGTCAGAGCAACTCTCAGATATAACCAGATACCTTCATGATGATATAACATCATACATGTATGACTGGGATCATCGACTTTACAAGCCCAGCAATTTTCCTTTCTAAGTTTTTGTATGACAGGTGATACATGTTCAGTATAAACTTGATATAACAAATTTTAATTTTATCATTAATGCAATTAGATGTAGTTTTTGATTCACTTCAATCTATTTAAACACGAATTGATAAAACAAACCTGTTCACATAGCCAATAACATCCTGACATTTGAAAGTTATATTGGGTTGTAAATACAATAGATACATTTCTTGACTTGTTGCATACAACACTAATAATACGTTTACGATGATAAAGACCAAAGTCCTCATTGGATTTCAAATGCATAGCCCTGGTCACTGATGGTATCAGTCATTTAAATTCTTACCATTCAACATGTGTAAATGTTACACCTTCTTTGGAAGGGTATAATTTGCCACTTACATAACCTCTATAATGAATGTTTATCTTCACTTGAGCATTAACTAGAACAATCACAATATACTGGTCATTTTCCAGTGGTAAGACGTGATAATATTCTGATGGTTCATCTTTCCAGAAAATATATGACGAATCACGTTGTTGCACCATGAGTGACTGGGGAAGTTTACCAGATGCCTGTTAAAGACAATTGTAAGGAAATTGAAAAATGTAGTCACAATGAATATAGTTATTTCTTAACAGCAAGAATGAAATGTATATAAAACAACAAAAATAACAGTGAAGGAAACAGAATATTTTTTAACAAAGAAGATATTCGGTGCTACAAGTGATGGTAAAAACTCTCCTTTCTGTATTAGTATTGGTGCTACAAACAAATCACAACTGACCTATGTAATGCTTGTTAAACAGTATTAATTGTTATTGAATGATAACACCCAGATTGTTACAGATGTTACACTAGTTAATGATGGAGTTATTGTTCTTCAAACAAGCATTTTTACGGCAGCTCTCACCATGGCTCACACTCATCTGAAATCGTACTGCACACTAGAGACAGTTGGTCCATCTGTATTGTATTACTACAGAGACAGAACAACTGATCCACTTCTAGGTGATTATCTCGATGAATTTATAGACGAGTTTGGTGGACATTACATTACACCTAAGAACTGTGAATACTTATGTGAAGATGGAAAGTCATGTTGTAAAACCTTCAATTTTCTCAACCATGAGAAGTTAAACTTCTCTTTAATGAAGAACAAAATCTTGATATTTTTACTCCTTCTCAGGATGCTATTACAATAATGAATGAAAGTGAAATATGGAAATACTATCTATCATTAACAAGTCAGAAAGTAAAAAAATTTACATTTTTATCAGATTTTTAATTTCCTACCATACAGTTATTAATTAATTAACTTTATTTCATGAGAGGCTGGTCCTGTGTATATAAAACCAATCATATTGTACATAATATCATTATAGGTTAAGATGGATTACCATTTACATCTTTTAACTTGCTTAGTGTCAGGTCCAACTGGAACTGGTAAAAGTCCATTTGTTAGCTATGTGTTATCAAATTATCATGATATTACTTACCCTACTCCAGAACTCTACCCTGTTCAATTCATAATAATGAAATAACTTATCATTACAGTATTTATCTAGATGGATTGTAAATGATTTTAAAAATATATATGTGTAAATAAATAGATTTATCTATTGTTCACACTCCCTCTTTTTGTCATTTATTCACCATGACAACTAGTAGATTTATCTATTGTTCACACTCCCTCTTTTTGTCATTTATTCACCATGACAATTAGAGTTAAGTAACACCAGGATTTACTTCAAGCATTAACTAAAGCTACACATAAACAAATTAAAGGTATAATAGCCAGAGCTAACAATGATTTTATAACATGTATTTGTGAACGTGCTTTAAATGTTTTAAAGGGTAACATTTTGATGATGAACATACAAAAGCATAAACTTAGACAATATTGATAGAATTGGCTGATAAAAAACAACAGTAAATCAGAAAAGAAACTTACTAATACAGAAAGGAGAGTTTTTACCATCACTTGTAGCTACAATACTAATACAGAAAGGAGAGTTTTTACCATCACTTGTAGCACCAATACTAATACAGAAAGGAGAGTTTTTACCATCAATTGTAGCACCAATAATAATACAGAAAGGAGAGTTTTACCATCACTTGTAGCACCAATACTAATACAGAAAGGAGACTTTTTACCATCACTTGTAGCACCAATAATAATACAGAAAGGAGAGTTTACCATCACTTGTAGCACCAATACTAATACAGAAAGGAGAGTTTTACCATCACTTGTAGCACCAATACTAATACAGAAAGGAGAGTTTTACCATCACTGGTAGCTACAATACTAATACAGAAAGGAGAGTTTTTACCATCACTTGTATCACCAATATTAATACAGAAAGGAGAGTTTTTACCATCACTTGTAGCACCAATACTAATACAGAAAGGAGAGTTTTTACCATCACTTGTATCACCAATATTAATACAGAAAGGAGAGTTTTTACCATCACCCTCGGTCATACCCATGCAACATGTGTTACAATCTTGGTGTTATCATTCAATAACAACAGTTTCATGTCTGAATGTACGTGATGCCTTTAACAACAGTTTCATGTCTGAATGTACGTGATGTCTTCTATGAAGGTATCGTCAATGCTATATAAGACTTTTGTATGATGTCAATGAGGGAGAGAAGATCAAGTACATTGACTTTAGGTCTCTATACTCGTGAAAATAAACAAATACTGCAAGCACTCAGTTGAACATCCCATAATCATTACATTAAACTGATGTTCATAAATTATTTCTGTTTTGTAAAATTCTAGCCCTAAGGAAACTCTATCATCGTGTTTTACCTCTGAGAGTTCATGGTAAATTATCTTTCCCTCTCTGTAACACTGCCCCTGTGTAATCACTCCAATGATGGGAGTGTTTTTATTAACGGATGGATTACTGACAAAAACAGTCGAATATGATTATAAGATAATATAACTTTATGAAACTTATCATTGTCCTGAAAAATTTAACATGCTTCTCAAACATTATATTGATGCATTTTAAAACTGAAACAGGAAAGTTCAGGATGGCCCTCTCACTGTGTTACATCAGAGGCAACACAGGAGTATATCGAACAGTATGCTGAAAATGAAGGTGACCCCTGAAAACATAGTTTAATCCAGGCAGAAAATCAGTTGCGAAACTTTGTTTTAATTCTTTCAGGAGTCGTTGGGGTATGTCCGAGGACAAATCGCAACTGACCTATGTAATGTCTGTTAAACAGTATAACATTTTATTGAATGATAACACCAAGACTGTAACACATGCTACACGGGTGTGACTGAGGACAAGTCACGACTGGCCAATGTAACGTCTCTTAAACAGTATTATTTTTTAAAGGCATCACGTACATTCAGACATGAAACTGTTGTTAAAGGCATCACGTACATTCAGACATGAAACTGTTGTTAAAGGCATCACGTACATTCAAACATGAAACTGTTGTTAAAGGCATCACGTACATTCAGACATGAAACTGTTGTTAAAGGCATCACGTACATTCAGACATGAAACTGTTGTTAAAGGCATCACGTACATTCAAACCTGAAACTGTTGTTAAAGGCATCACGTACATTCAGATATGAAACTCTTGTTCATTTTATTTTAAATTATTTTGTCCATTAAAGAATAAAACCAAATATTATTGTTAATGGCAGAAACATAATGGTTATGACCATCAAAAACCTTAATATTAGAGTTATCAACAGTTTTAATTTCATTCCTATGACATCATCATTCCCTAAAACTTTTGATGTAGTCGAATTATAGAAAGGTTAAACCAAAAGTTTCAAGGTCCTGTATCCATCATGAAATTCTGTTCACCTCTCACCATGACAACACCTGTAAAAGAAACATTTCTGGACTGACACCAACAGTGCCGAGAGGAAAAATACATCTTTAACTTTCAACACGATGTGTACTGGTAAGATATATATTCTCTTGGTAGATATTTTATTAAACGTTATACGTAAAGTTGAATGTTCTTAACAACTGAAAGCTATATATTCCTACATTTTGGTTTATATAACACTTTATTAAAGTTTGTTGAAAGACATGCATTATATATATTTTTTCTCGTTAGGTATTGTCCATCTAACATTGACAGACTCCATCAGTGCTGTTTACAGTTCAGGGTTGTGTTTCTTACCACCTACAGTACTGATCATTTCAGTTACACGACTGTTCCTTCTGAATGTATGACTATACATAGAAGCAAGCTTATACTACCTAAGACTTTAGCTATTTTACCGAACCACAGATACAATACAGCTAACAACTATAGTCAGGTAAGTATACAGTGATTAGACTACATGCAACAATTTGAAGGTGTTAGTATTCATCCCACACTTAATGTTGGTGAGATTAAAATATTAAATTACGGTGTTCACAGCTTCTGTAAGGATCGTAACACAGTATATGAGTGTTTCTATCATGGGTGTGATATTTATTACGATCCTGTTGTTCTAAATAGACCCATTCAATCTATTGGAAAACATACATTAGACAAGCATAAAATAACTAGAAGCTCTGAGGTATAAGGTTATATCTATATGTGAACATGAATTTAAGAAGATGAAAACTACCAATCCAGAACTAAGAAGTTTTTAACAACAGTTTCTTGTCTGAATGTACGTGATGCCTTTAACAACAGTTGCATGTCTGAATGTACGTGATGCCTTTAACAACAGTTTCATGTCTGAATGTACGTGATGCCTTTAACAACAGTTTCATGTCTGAATGTACGTGATGCCTTTAACCATTATTAGCAATGATATATTCACTACCCATTCAAGCCGTCTCTAACCATTATTAGCAATGATATCTTCATTACCCATTCAAGCCATCTCTAACCATTATTAGCAATGATATCTACTGGACCAAGCCTATTATTCTGGGTTTGTCACATCTCATAAAACCATCTAATTATTGATATAGTAGTGATCAATGAAGATTACTACTTACATGCATGGCTCGTGGTCTCCACAATTCATAAAATGTTCCAATTGGTCCTTGTGGAATAGAAGACATGATGATGTTTGGGCGCCATTAAAAAGTTGAAATACATGTTGTGTATTTGGATACTTTCAATAGAGTTATCTACAAAGGACCATCATATCTTGAAAACATTTTAATTTGGTTTCATGGTAACCATTTCAGTGTTATTAAGTTAATGAAGGTTTCCTCATATTACTGTTATGATTGTGATAAGGGGTTTAGTAACTTAAATAAACATTATTGTTCAAATTATTGTAACCTTTGTTACAGTAGCAGCTGCATAAATGATCAACCTCTCATTTATAACAGATAGAACAGCCACAAACTAAAACTGGAAAACAGACAGTTTCATCATGTGACAAACTGTTTCAGTGTAAAACTTGTTTCATTATTATTAACAGTGTCCTGATTTTCACAGATGTAGTAAAATACATTGTGTAAGCTGTAAAAATCTTGTCATGTCCTCCCATTATCTAAAGTTTCATCTGAAAATAATTTATATTTTGATTTTGAGACTGACCAGGAAACAGAAACTGACAAAATGAATTACTTTGTGGTCCATGTTTAAAGGCTACAATTCATGAGATGAGTTTTGTGAGTTCTTAATTTTCAAGGAACATAAGAATTACACAACTATAGCTCATAACATGAAGTGATGTGTTGGTGGAGACGGCTTGAATGGGTAATGAAGATATCATTGCTAATAATGGTTAGAGACGGCTTGAATGGGTAATGAAGATATCATTGCTAATAATGGTTAGAGACGGCTTGAATGGGTAATGAAGTGTCTATAATCAGGATGGGAAAATAACAGAGGGTATTTAGAGCCATTTTTGTTTCTTTAATTATATGTTAAAGAAACAAAAGATATATTAAGATTCTCGAAACGGCTTCCACTGTATGTAAGTAGAGGTTAAAAGAATACATTATGTGTTTTATAAAGTATAAAATCAGCTTATATTCATTCTATCTACTGAAAGAAAGAGAGAATAACCACACAGTCAGAGTTCTCGAGGAATCAAATGTCTGTCCAACATTAGTGAAACTGTGGTAAGTGTTTTTTTAATAGTTAATAAACAACTAAACATAATTTGGACATGTTTGATTAAGTAATCCAACAGTAATGTTCTTCAACAGACATCTGGTAAACATCCCCGAACAGATGAATTTAATGTCATGAAAACTTCATTCAAGCATGTTAAAAAATACAATGTCGTGTCTATGACGTTTAATATAGTTTTCAGAGAAGCCTCATATGAGAAGCCTCTCACAAATATTCTAAATTCGTTTAATGATAACATACAGAATATACTGAACAAGACCACACTTCATTTAGAATCAAAAGATAAAGTCAGAGTCAATATATTCTCTAAAGAGTTAAATAAACTTATTAGCACCTGTTTAAAAGACAAGGTTAATGTTTCATGGTCCTGTGAAATATCGAAAAGGTTGATCACAGTAAAATAAGTTTAACATTAGATTTAAAATTGAGGTCGCAACTTTACAAACGTCAATTGTTTAAAAAAACAGTTAGTACTAAGAATAAAAAATAGCAATGATATCTTCGATGATGACGAACCCACTTTGAGACTAATAATGGTTGGAGACGGCTTGAATGGGTAATGAAGAAAAAACTAGGTGCCTAATGATGACAAAACCTTATCGAAACGTTGTACATCTGCTGTTATGTTAAACCTATATTAATGTTTTTCTTCATTACCCTAATGATGACAAAACCTTGTCGAAACGTTGTACATTTGCTGTTATGTTAAACCTATATTAATGTTTTGGCTATAATTATTATCAATTAGCTGAGTCACCCATCCATTGGACGGGTGAAATAAAAATTTGTTTGTAACAAAGGATAGGTAATTGTGCTTCTATTTGTTTTTCTTTACAAAATAAACATTAAAAGTTCAACAAAAATACATAAAGGTACCAATACTGAAAAAAAAAGACATGTTGTTTTCAAGAATTCTAACAATATGAAATTATATTAGGGGGTCCAACCCTCCCTCATGACCTCATGATGGATAAATAAATGTGGAAACATAGAAGGAACAGACGTACACACATACTGACGTTTATTTATATAGATAAATTTTATATTATAATTATCTCCAATAACTGACGTCACGTCCTGTAATTATCTGTTATTTCTTCAATCTATAATGATACTATAATTGGCTGTTAGGGTTAATTAACTGTTCCGCCCCTTACGTCTTCGTGTAATGACGTCACTTTCGCCTTTAGAGTGTCATAATAACTACTTACATTGATGAACATCACTTACAAACAAATAATACATTGATACAGATTACTTAAAACAAAAAGAACATTGATACTTATTAATTACAAACAAAAAGTACATTAATACACATTACTTAAAACAAAAGAACATTAATACACATTACTTAAAACAAAAGAACATTGATACACATTACTTAAAATAAAAAGTATATTCATACACATTATTTACGAACAAAAAATACATTGATTCCCATTACTTACTAACAAAGAGTACATTGATACAGCATTACTTAAAACAAAAAGTAACACATCACTTAAAACAAAAAGTACATTTATACACATTACTTACAAACAAAGAGTACATTAATACACATTACTTACAAACAAAAAGTACATTAATACACATTACTTACAAACAAAAAGTACATTAATACACATTACTTAAAACAAAAAGTACATTAATACACATTATTTAAAACAAAAAGTACATTAATACACACTACTTACTAACAAAGAGTACATTGATACACATTACTTAAAACAAAAAACATTGATACACATTACTTAAAACAAAAGAACATTGATACACATTACTTAACCAAAAAGTACATTAATACACATTACTTAAAACAAAAGAACATTGATACACATTACTTAAACCAAAAACTACATTAATACACATTACTTAAAACAAAAAGTACATTAATACACATTATTTAAAACAAAAAGTACATTAATACACATTACTTAAAAC
Source organism: Limulus polyphemus (assembly GCF_000517525.1). NCBI lineage: Eukaryota > Metazoa > Arthropoda > Merostomata > Xiphosura > Limulidae > Limulus > Limulus polyphemus. Next base: position 9,591 of record NW_013674230.1, on the reverse strand, counting down.
AAAAAGTACACATTACTTAAAACTAAAAGTTACTTTGATACACATTTCTTACCAACAAAAAAAAGTATTAATAGAGCATTTATTAAGCATTTATCTTAGAAGCTTAATTTTTTTATTGTTTCAAAATTTAAAGACTCCAATTTGAAATTGTTTTTTAAAATACGTGTTTTTTGTGTTTTTTGTTTGTTTGTTTAATTGCTGTTTAACCAGCAAATACAATCCCTGTTATCACACAGAAACAAGAATTAGAAGATAAATATAATATTAAAATCATTTCATTTGCATGACTTTCTAAAATACGTTACATCAGTAATTTCTAACTCTAGAACTTTATCAACTTCTATTGATTAGAATCATATTTTAAACTATTTCAAAAACAGATAATTACACAATAATAATCTATCAGAAATAGAGAATCAAAAGCAAACCTTTAAATAATTGTTGACGAATAGAATGGACATTGTGAAGCCAAACCAGTATATTTAATTAACTAAACTAAATATCGTGCTGTGTTTTATTTTCGATCTAGATGGATGACTCTGGTCGGAAGTTAATATACGAGATGGAAACACCAATCAGCATTTAAAACAGTATCTTGTACGAGATGAAAACACCAATCAGCATTTAAAACGGTATCTTGTACGAGATGGAAACACCAATCAGCATTTAAAACAGTATCTTGTACGAGATGGAAACACCAATCAGCATTTAAAACAATATACTTGTACGAGATGGAAACACCAATCAGCATTTAAAACAATATATTGTACGAGATGGAAACACCAATCAGCTTTTAAATCAGTATCTTGTACGAGATGGAAACACCAATCAGCATTTAAAACAATATATTGTACGAGGTGGATACACCAATCAGCTTTTAAAACGGCATCTTGTATCTTTTGTGGTAATAATAAACAATATTTACCACTATTCATTTTACCAACGTTAAAGTTATTATATATTAACAAAGTTTATCATTACGTCATTATTTTAGTCAGATTATAATTATATCAGGCCTCGTCTATTCGTACAAATAGTGTCGTATTTTACTATAACTTTTGTATAAGCGTTAGTTCTTCTTTGTGCTATGAGAACGTTGATGCTACCAACTCTACTTGGCACATCCTGCTGGTTGTGGCGCTCGACTCGCAATCTACGGGTTGCAGGTTCGAATCCTATCACCGTACATGCTCGCCCTTTCAGCCGTGGGAGCGTTATAATGTTATGCTCAATCCCATTATTTGAGCCAAAGAGTTGCCCAAGAGTTGGCGGTAGGTATTTCTGACTAGCTACCTTCCCTCTATCGCTTCTAAATTAGGGACGACTAGCGTAGATGCGCTCGAACTAAAATGTATGGGTTTAATAGCCTCTAGCTTGTATACTAGTTGTAATGAGTTTTATAGGGAAATTGTAGCAGCAATATTTCAAATTAATGTATATCAAAATCTATGGTTCAAGACACAAACTGGTGCTTGCGGGTTTCCTAAGTAAGGTATACTGTTTTCTGTAATTACTGTTCCACACAAACTGGTGCTTGCGGGTTTCCTAAGTAAGGTATACTGTTTTCTGTAATTACTGTTCCACACAAACTGGTGCTTGCGGGTTTCCTAAGTAAGGTATACTGTTTTCTGTAATTACTGTTCCTTTCATAAATAATATTGATTATACTAGTTACTCTATCCGATGTAATTACCGTTTATTCTCATTTATTATACTTTTATTATAATGATTATTTCGCATTGTTAGCTTTGAGTTTTGTATCTCGGACTAACTAAATCTCTTAAGCTGGCCAAACAACGTGAGATATTATTGGGATTATGGCCAACAATATAATTCACATCTAGGCTACCCAACAGACGAAACGACGAATTTTCATCATTATAAGTAGAAACGTAGAAAATAGAATACTTAATTAGCTATAGTTACGGCCGGGTTGATTTTTATTTTCCTTCTAAATACATAGACTGCTATGATCAGATGTTATTAATATTAATAAATTGCATGATTAAATTATACAGATTTTTTTATCTTTTTTCTCTATTTTAGTTTCAACTTTAAATTAAGTTTTCTTTAGTAAAATCTGAAGTGTATAATAATATCTAAGAAAACGGAGCTCGGGAACTCGAAGCAGCTCCCTCAATAGTTCAAAGAAAATCATTTATAAAAGTTTTTAATTAAAGGCCTTGAGGTAAGATAAACTTTGTCATAGTTGCTAAACGATGCATGTTAATAAGTTCCAGGAGAAATATTTGTAATCGATATTCAAAACAATAAACAAGGCCTAGAAATTGAAGAATATATGCATATTTATTCATAGAGAGAAAATTATTAGTATGTAATTCTAAATCACTTCGATAATAAATAACATAGATAACTTGGTATACAGTTCTACTGTTCTCATCCTTCTTGGCACTTTTTTAATTTTCAGATATTACGCTACATTATTATCTCGAATACGCTTATAAAAAAACACTTCGTAAGAAAATTATTAGTATGTAATTCTAAATCACTTCGATAATAAATAACATAGATAACTTGGTATACAGTTCTACTGTTCTCATCCTTCTTGGCACTTTTTTAATTTTCAGATATTACGCTACATTATTATCTCGAATACGCTTATAAAAAAATTATTAACTCACACAAAAGAATTCATCATATTTAACATTTTTATGTATAATTATAGTGCTTCCTAATACACTTCGGTATGTATATATATATATATATGTGTGTGTAAGTTATTTCGACTTGTATACCTATATATATATATATATATATATATATGTGTG
>NW_013674230.1:2438-5802 GCF_000517525.1 Limulus polyphemus | reverse complement strand
CAAAGGAGTAATTCATTTCGAACTCCTCAATCTACAGTGAACTGTCAATGCAGAGGTCTATAGTCAACAACTGGAACGTTTAAATCAAGCCCTTCGTCAATCGGAAAGGTGTTCTTCTTCTCCACGACAATCACGTTTTACGCAACACAAGATTATGGAGTTGGGTTGGGAAGTTCTCCCCCACCCACAATATTTTCCAGATATGGCACCATAAGATTACCATCTTTTTCGTCCGCTGCAACACCATCTTAATTGGAAAACATATGCAAATGTGGAAGGTGTTAAACAGGACATCCACATGTTTTTTTGTTTTTTTTTGTTTCAAAGACAAGTGATTTCTCTAATCAGGGCATTAACAACATGAAAATGTATCATCGATAAGAATGGAGACTATTTCATTTAATAAATATTTTGTTTTGATTTATAAGTTGTTCGGGTTTTTAATCTAAAAAAACGCCATTAATTTCTTGACGACCTAATATTATCTTAATCTGGCAAGTGTTTCATTTCGTTTGCTTTCTTCTATATTTCTTACTTTCCTTACCTTCGTAGCTCTTTTATTATCACTTCTTAAAGATATTTAAAAATTAGTTTGGTTTAGTAATTCTAATGTTTAAAGCTGGTTAATAAATCTGGGAATCAAATTCTGATCAATAAATCTGCTCGTTATTTTTAAACCCAAGAAATATATGAAACAAAACTGTCAAACTTTCTAATCTTGTAGTTCTTAAAATATAATAGTATTTAGATGAAAAACAATGGGAATTGAGGCTAATATGAGTATGTAAATATTATAGAAAACACGTCTTTTACCGCTCATCACCAGATTTGCTCATTCGACATCGCACAGGAAAATACCAAGTATAAAATAAATATTATACCATCTTACAGACTTCTAGATATACAGTACTTAGATCATTATACCATCTTACAGACTTCTAAATATACAGTACTTAGATCATTATACCATCTTACAGACTTCTAGATATACAGTACTTAGATCATTATACCATCTTACAGACTTCTAGATATACAGTACTTAGATCATTATACCATCTTACAGACTTCTAGATATACAGTACTTAGATCATTATACCATCTTACAGACTTCTAAATATACAGTACTTAGATCATTATATCATCTTACAGACTTCTAAATATACAGTACTTAGATCATTATACCATCTTACAGACTTCTAAGTATACAATACTTAGATCATTATACCATCTTACAGACTTCTAGATATACAGTACTTAGAACTAGAAGTACAGTGTCTGTAAGATGGTATAATGATCTAAGTACTGTATATCTAAAAGTACAGTGTCTGTAAGGTGGTATAATGATATAAGTGCCGTATATTTAGAAGTCTGTAAGATGGTATAATGATCTAAGTACTGTATATTTAGAAGTCTGTAAGATGGTATAATGATATTCAGTACTTAGATCATTATACCATCTTATAGACACTGTACTTTCAAGTATACAGTACTTAGATCATTATACCATCTTACAGACACTGTACTTCTAAATATACAGTACTTAGATCATTATACCATCTTACAGACTTCTAGATATACAGTACTTAGATAATTATACCATCTTACAGACACTGCACTTCTAGATATACAGTACTTAGATCATTATACCATCTTACAGACTTCTAAATATACAGTACTTAGATCATTATACCATCTTACAGACACTGTATTTCTAGATATTCAGTACTTAGATCATTATACCATCTTATAGACACTGTACTTTCAAATATACAGCACTTAGATAATTATACCATCTTACAGACACTGCACTTCTAGATATACAGCACTTAGATCATTATACCATCTTACAGACACTGTACTTCTAGATATACAGTATTTAAAATACTTTTACACATTAAGGAAATATCCCGTTGGATCATTTCCACGAAATGCTAAAGGCTATTTAGTGTCGATGGTTTTCGTATGCTCGATTAGTTCATGGTTATATTAAAAAATAAATGGATTTTCCGTAGACCAACGTTTGTTATGGATGAGTAAGTATAAGTTAAAGCACCGTAAAACGAGCGCTTTGAAGGGAGAAAATAAACCACAAGTTTTTTGGTGTTTTTTTTGTACTGAATCTGCTACACACGTTAAAAAAGTTTCTTGGATGACTGGAGCTGAAAAGCAAGTAATGATAATTTATTTCGGAAACTGCTTATGTGTTCTTGTTTTTCAATAGAGTAGGCTATGGTTACCTTGACAACATGATATATTCATATAGATATCTTCCAAATTATTTAATCGGTCTCCCTGGTCTGATTTTCCTTCATAGGTCTGTTGGCGTGTTTTTCTCTGGGCACAGGAGAAAAAGCTAAGCCTTGTAGCCACTTAAACACGTTGGTTTCGATGTAAAACTTTTAGATATTTTACTGGCATTTAGTTTCTACACTATTTTTAGATTTGTCTGTCCCTACTTGTAGCTCCAACACTTGAGTTTCGTACTTTCTGTCTGGTTTCTCCACCTGCACGCACATGTTTTATATTTTGTAAAACCTTCAACTTGAGAGTCCTTTCTGAGTTTTTTTGTACGACTATTTATTTGCCAATATAGATTTTTTTTTATAGTTAAGCCTAAAATGGGAAACAGGGCCATTGTTTTCATATCGCGGTATTAAAGCACATGAAGAAAAACATGTTCACATGATTCTTTAATGATTTGTATTTCCAAAAAAACGTCTTAAGTTTGAACTAGAGATATGGCTAACTGAAGTGAAAGAAGAAAAACGTGCTAAGTTTGTACTAGAGATATGGCTAACATGAAATGAAAGAAGTAAAACGTGCTAAGTTTGTATTAGAGATATGGCTAATTGAAGTGAAAGGAGAAGAACGTGCTAAGTTTGAACTAGAGATATGGCTAACACGAAATGAAAGAAGTAAAACGTGCTAAGTTTGTATTAGAGATATGGCTAACTGAAGTGAAAGAAGAAAAACGTGCTAAGTTTGAACTAGAGATATGGCTAACAAACGTGCTAAGTTTGAACTAGAGATATGGCTAACATGAAGTGAAAGAAGAAAAACGTGCTAAGTTTGAACTAGAGATATGGCTAACATGAAGTGAAAGAAGAAAAACGTGCTAAGTTTGTACTAGAGATATGGCTAACATGAAATGAAAGAAGTACAACGTGCTAAGTTTGTATTAGAGATATGGCTAACTGAAGTGAAAGAAGAAGAACGTGCTAAGTTTGAACTAGAGATATGGCTAACATGAAGTGAAAGAAGATAAACGTGCTAAGTTTGTACTAGAGATATGGCTAACACGAAATGAAAGAACTAAAACGTGCTAAGTTTGTATTAGAGATATGGCTAACTGAAGTGAAAGAAG
>NW_013674230.1:0-1438 GCF_000517525.1 Limulus polyphemus | reverse complement strand
AAAAGGAGGAGAACGTGCTAAGTTTGAACTAGAGATATGGCTAACTGAAGTGAAAGAAGAAAAACGTGCTAAGTTTGAACTAGAGTTATGGCTAAATGAAGTGAAAGAAGAAAAACGTGCTAAGTTTGAACTAGAGATATGGCTAACATGAAGTGAAAGAACAAAAACGTGCTAAGTTTGAACTAGAGATATGGCTAACTGAAGTGAAAGAAGAAAAGCGTGCTAAGTTTGTACTAGAGATATGGCTAACGGAAGTGAAAGGAGGAACAGAAATGAGAAAACGCCTCGGTGTCTACTTCGGAGTAAGATATAGAAATAGTTAGTATCTGATTCCAGATACCCCAGTCACGTGCTGTATCCTAAAGATTAAGTATAGTAACTACACGGAATTACTTTTTATCAAACTGGATTCATACAGTAAATGGCAGTTTTTAATAAAAAATAATATATATAATCTGGCTTATTCTCCTAAAGTACGTAAAGAATAAGAAAACAGAAGACTTCACGTTAATGTTTCATGGTTATCATGTAGCATCATCCAGTTCCAGGGACATAACGATTTGTCAGAGAAAGAAAATTATATACACAGTCTATGAAATCCGTAAAGAATTGCTCTTCTTGAACTTAAGTGTAACTACTCACACTCTCTTGATTTATGGCCTGAAGGAGATACGACTGTAATAAAACGTCTGTGAGACGTCAGGAAACAAACGTCCTGCAAAACTAAAAAACAAAAGACGTTATGTGACGAATATTAATGATAGTTCTTTGTTGGAGCTTTTGACGTGAAACCATCAACTGTCAAGTGAAGATTTGCCCCTCCGTTGGGATAATTATCTAAGCATGATTGTGATTTTGTTGTAGTTAACCTTTAGAAAAGCTTCGTTTGAAGATAATATAGAGAAACCTCCGGAATAAGTACCATGTTAAGACAGTTTACTGTAGTCATAATAGCCCTTCATTAAGTTGAAATTTGACACTATACATGATAACAACGATAACGTTTCTTACGACGTTTTGTTGTTACAAATAAATATTATAATAATCTAAACATTATTTTACAGATTTCTTTTCACTAAAGTTGGATTACTGTATAATATCGAATAATATATCGGCTACAATATTGTTCTTACACTTAAATCAATTTAGGTCACTATATGATTGTAAAATATTGAATAATAAATCAGCTACAATATTATTGTCACACCTAAGTCAATTTATGTCACTATATGATTGTAAAATATTGAATAATAAATCAGCTACAATATTGTTGTCACACCTAAATCAATTTATGTCACTATATGATTGTAAAATATTGAATAATAAATCAGCTACAATATTATTGTCACACCTAAGTCAATTTAGGTCACTATATGATTGTAAAATATTGAATAATAAATCAGCTACAATATTATTGTCACACCTAAGTCAATTTAGG
>NW_013674229.1:29123-29902 GCF_000517525.1 Limulus polyphemus | reverse complement strand
TCCCTAAGAGTGGGTGGAATAGTTTAATATCTCTCGATGTTCCACATCATCCCTGAGAGTGGGTGGAATAGTTTAATATCTCCCGATGTTCTACATCAACCTTTAGAGTGGGTGGGATAGTTTAATATCTCCCGATGTTCTATATCATCCCTGAGAGTGGGTGGGATAGTTTAATATCTTTAGTATGTGAATTGTTTCAACGTTCTAACTTCTAAATCCTCTGAATTTCAAAACTTTTTCTAAAGATTATTATAACCACCATGAAAACCAAACTGCGTCAGGAAGTCTAATCTTTAGGGGTGAAATGATAAATTTATGCACGTGAGCTTCATTATCCTGGCTACAAATAGTAACTTGTAATATACATAATGATGGTATTGGTTTAAAGTCTTCGTCCACACTGAATACAGCAACTGTAGTGTGATTGACATACCATTAAATTCCTTCTTAAGTTCTTATGTCAACTTAATCACAAGTTCTCAGAATTTTATTTTAAATACCTCCACTTTCCACTATTATAACGAAAGTGATTAACCTTCGATGTTACCTTGACCTTTGAGGTACATTCACCAAAACTAAATTGGTTGAAATGTTGGGCAAAGTTGTATGTATACTGGTACCATGATGATTAATAAAACCAATAGATCAATAGACGGTATGTATACTGGTACCATGATGATTAATAAAACCAATAGATCAATAGACGGTATGTATACTGGTACCATGATGATTAATAAAACCAATAGATCAATAGACGGTATGTATACTGGTACCATGAT
>NW_013674229.1:21733-28346 GCF_000517525.1 Limulus polyphemus | reverse complement strand
TAATATATACTGGTACCATGATGATTAATAAAACCAATAGATAAATAGACGGTATATATATATACTGGTACCATGATGATTAATAAAACCAATAGATAAATAGACGGTATATATATATACTGGTACCATGATGATTAATAAAACCAATAGATAAATAGACGGTATGTATACTGATACCATGATGATTAATAAAACCAATAGATAAATAGATGGTAATGTATACTGGTACCATGATGATTAATAAAACCAATAGATAAATAGACGGTATGTATACTGGTACCATGATGATTAATAAAACCAATAGATAAATAGATGGTAATGTATACTGGTACCATGATGATTAATAAAACCAATAGATAAACAGACGGTGTGTATATTTAAACCAGGAGGAACAGAGAGACATACATGATGACAAAACCTTGTCGAAACGTTGTACATTTGCTGTCATGTTAAACTTATATTAAAGTTTTTCTTCATTACCCATTTAAGCGTCTCCAGCCATTATTAGTCTCAAAGTGGGTTCCTCGTCATCGAATATTGACGTATATTTGTATATGATCACTGTCATGTAATTTGCCGAAACAACTTCAGTTGACATGAGAACAATCAACTTTACATACATGTAGCTCTAAGTATTTACATACAAGAAAATTAAAACAGATAATATATAAGTTCATCACTTGGGTATCCTCCATAGTAACGATATTTTTTGGAAGATAACAATAACAGTTCAGAAGGCTTAGCATATCTAGATTATATCTTAATACAAACATTGAGCCAGCAAAATAATCTTTATGAGTTTAACAATAGTCAAAAATATTTTAACATAGAATATTTAATAAAACAATTTCTGTCTTATAGTCCAGTGATGTTTACTTGGTTAGTGCTAACACAAATACTGTTTTATAATCCAGTCATGTTTACTTGGTTAGGGCTAACACAAAGACTGTGTTATAGTACTGTCCTGATTTCTTCGATAGGACTGACCACAAACATTGTTTTATAATCCAGTCATGTTTACTTGGTTAGTGCTAACACAAATACTGTTTTATAATCCAGTCATGTTTACTTGGTTAGTGCTAACACAAATACTGTCTTATAGTACTGTCCTGATTTCTTCGATAGGACTGACCACAAACACTGTTTGATAATCCAGTCATGTTTACTTGGTTAGTGCTAACACAAATACTGTTTTATAATCCAGTCATGTTTACTTGGTTAGGGCTAACACAAAGACTGTGTTATAGTACTGTCCTGATTTCTTCGATAGGACTGACCACAAACATTGTTTTATAATCCAGTCATGTTTACTTGGTTAGGGTTAACACAAAGACTGTGTTATAGTACTGTCCTGATTTCTTTGATAGGACTAACCACAAATACTGTTTTATAATCCAGTCATGTTTACTTGGGTAGGGCTAACACAAATACTGTCTTATAATACTGTCCTGATTTCTTTGATAGGACTAACCACAAATACTGTTTTATAATCTAGTCATGTTTACATGGTTTGGGCTAACACAAATACTGTCTTATAATACTGTCCTGATTTCTTTGATAGGACTGACCACAAACACTGTTTTATAATCCAGTCATGTTTACTTCGTCAGAACTGATTACAAACACTGTCTTATAATTCCATCATAAATATTTCGTTAGGACTGATTACAAACACTCTTATAGTCCAGTCATGATTACTTCGTTAGGACTGACAACAAACACTGTCTTAAAGTCCAGTCATGATCACGTCGTTAGGACTGACCATAAACATTGTCTTATAATTCAGTAATGGTGATTTAATCACAGACATTGTTTCAGAGTCCAGTTACTATGACAACAAGGTATAAATATTGCTTCCTAAACTCAAAAATTCAGATATTAAAAAATAGTCCAATTTCTGTTTAGGTGAAAAAGGAAAAATTTGCAAACGAATTTAACCTAGGATTAGTTTTTTTCGTTTTGGATGTTTTTGAGACAGACATTTAAATCACACATATGATTTTTATTGTTTAGGCTTTTGTACTAAAATTAAACCGGGAACAGAGTTGTTATTTTAGTGTTCAATCATAATTGATATAAATGATATGATGAAGGTTATTATTTTATATCTTGTGTTGATATAAGTGTTAAATGTTTGTAGTAATAATACCAAAACAAGATATTCTTTGTTGACATTGCTCGGGGAACGAAGTAATGTAGCTTGTATTGGTTTTACCACACGAACAACTCTCCAAGTAAGGTAGAAACTGAAAATAAATCTCGTCATGACAGTCACCCTGAGCTGTTTACTGACCGATATTACCTTTCGTGAGTGAAAAGCCGGTTATTTCTGTGCCCGAGGGCTCGTGCTTCGCAAAGAAACTAGGTTTTGTTCGTACCTTGTTCAGTACATGTCCGATAGATATAACTTTATGTCACCAGCGATACACAATCAAACTACCGACACTACAAAGAACACGTACAAAACAGTAGCTTACAACTATGGCACAAAATATAACTGTGAAGCCCAATCTATCATTCGATGTACCTCTTGTCACTAAGTTATACCGGTTTCAGGGAATTTCACTCCTCAGCAGTAGCCTTGGACAAGAGCAAATCGAAAAAATATAGTGGTAGAATAACGATGTACGGTGTTTGGAAATGTCTTTTGGTCACATCTATTGTGTGAATAAAAACATTTCGAAATACCATACATATGACACAAAAATATATGTAACATTGACTAAACACGACAATACATTGTAGCTGTAAGATAAACATCGGACTCTAGTGTTGAACTTTGATACACAAACGTTAACAATGAGTAACTGTGATACAAATAAAACACGAGTGTTTAATCATCGGACACTAGTGTTAAATTTAGATATATACAAGTTAATACTGAGTAACTGTGACACAAGTAAAGAAAACGTGTTTAATCATCAGACGCTAGTGTTAAACTTAGATACATACACGTTAACACTGAGTAACTGTGACACAAATAAAACACGAGTGTTTAATCATCGGACATTAGTGTTAAACTTAGATATATACACGTTAACACTGAGTAACTGATACAAATAAAACACGAGTGTGTAATCATCGGACACTAGTGTTAAACTTAGATACATACACGTTAACACTGAGTAACTGATACAAATAAAACACGAGTGTGTAATCATCGGACACTAGTGTTAAATTTAGATATATACACGTTAACACTGAGTAACTGATACAAATAAAACACGAGTGTGTAATCATCGGACACTAGTGTTAAACTTAGATACATACACGTTAACACTGAGTAACTGATACAAATAAAACACGAGTGTGTAATCATCGGACATTAGTGTTAAACTTAGATATATACACGTTAACACTGAGTAACTGATACAAATAAAACACGAGTGTTTAATCATCGGACATTAGTGTTAAACTTAGATATATACACGTTAACACTGAGTAACTGATACAAATAAAACACGAGTGTGTAATCATCGGACACTAGTGTTAAACTTAGATATATACACGTTAACACTGAGTAACTGACACAAATAAAACACGAGTGTTTAATCATCGAACATTAGTGTTAAACTTAGATATATACACGTTAACACTGAGTAACTGATACAAATAAAACACGAGTGTGTAATCATCGGACACTAGTGTTAAATTTAGATATATATACAAGTTAATATTGAGTAACTGTGACACAAGTAAAGAAAACGTGTTTAATCGTCAGACACTAGTGTTAAACTTAGATACATACACGTTAACACTGAGTAACTGTGACATAAGTAAAGAAAACGTATTTAATCGTCAGACGCTAGTGTTAAACTTAGATACATACACGGTAATATAACGTTTATATATCTAAGTTTAACACTAATGTCTGATGATTAAACACTCGTGTTTTATTTGTGTCACAGTTACTCAATCACTGAGTAACTGTGACACAAATAAAGAAAACGTGTTTAATCGTCAGACACTAGTGTTAAGCTTAGATACATACACGTTAATATTGAGTAACTGTGACACGAGTAAAGAAAACGTGTTTAATCATCAGACGCTAGTGTTAAACTTAGATACATACACGTTAACACTGAGTAACTGTGACACAAATAAAACACGAGTGTTTAATCATCGGACACTAATGTTAAACTTAGATACATACACGTTAATATTGAGTAACTGTGACACGAGTAAAGAAAACGTGTTTAATCATCGGACACTAATGTTAAACTTAGATACATACACGTTAATATTGAGTAACTGTGACACGAGTAAAGAAAACGTGTTTAATCATCGGACACTAGTGTTAAACTTAGATACATACACGTTAACACTGAGTAACTGTGACACAAATAAAACACGAGTGTTTAATCATCGGACACTAATGTTAAACTTAGATACATACACGTTAATATTGAGTAACTGTGACACAAATAAAACACGAGTGTTTAATCATCGGACACTAATGTTAAACTTAGATACATACACGTTAACACTGAGTAACTGTGACACAAATAAAACACGAGTGTTTAATCATCGGACACTAATGTTAAACTTAGATACATACACGTTAATATTGAGTAACTGTGACACAAATAAAGAAAACGTGTTTAATCGTCAGACACTGGTGTTAAACTTAGATACATACACGTTAACACTGAGTAACTGTGACACGAGTAAAGAAAACGTGTTTAATCATCAGACACTGGTGTTAAACTTAGATACATACACGTTAATATTGAGTAACTGTGACACAAATAAAACACGAGTGTTTAATCATCGGACACTAATGTTAAACTTAGATACACAAACGTTAACAAAGTGCATGAAATGACACAAATAAGTCAAGTGTATTATATCATTGGACACTAGTGTTTAACTGATATATACAAAGTTACTAGTGTGTAACAGTCGAGTTGATTGAAACAAGCAGACCTGTACTTTTAAAGTAGCTATCGTGATTATCCTATCACTCAGTCCTTAATGATCGTTAGTAAACATTATTGTGACACAGAGTGCGCTCACTATACATGGGCTGAATATAAAGATAATTATCCAAATATTGAGCTCTTTCCTATTAGATTGACTTTGTTTAATTCCTAAAGGCGTTAATTATCGTGAGGTTGATGTGCGTGGAGGAAGATTGCCTCGTTAAAAATAACTCAGCTCAGTAATGTTACGTTTTTGGTTTAAGTTGTGGGAGATAATGTAATGAAGATTCAACATTCGCGAGCATACCTGTGATTGTTATTTCGTGTATTGATGGAACTTTACTATTAACCTAGGATACCTCTGGTTGTTACTTCATGTATTGATGGAACTTTCCTTTACCATGCACCTTCGATACCTGTGGTTGTTACTTCATGTATTGATGGAACTTTCCTTTACTATGCACCTTCGATACCTGTGGTTGTTATTTCATGTATTGATGGAACTTTTCTTTACTATGCACCTTCGATACCTGTGGTTGTTACTTCATGTATTGATGGAACTTTCCTTTATTATGCACCTTGGATACCTATGGTTGTTATCTCATGTATTGATGGAACTTTACTATGACTTAGTATACCTCTGGTTGTTACTTCATGTATTGATGGAACCTTCCTTTACTATGCACCTTCGATACCTGTGGTTGTTATTTCATGTATTGATGGAACTTTTCTTTACTATGCACCTTCGATACCTATGGTTGTTATCTCATGTATTGATGGAACTTTACTATGACTTAGTATACCTCTGGTTGTTACTTTATGTATTGATGGAACCTTCCTTTACTATGCACCTTCGATACCTGTGGTTGTTACATCATGTATTGGTGGAACCTTCCTTTACTATGCACCTTCGATACCTGTGGTTGTTACTTCATGTATTGATGGAACCTTCCTTTACTATGCACCTAGGATACCTGTGGTTTTTACATCATGTATTGATTGAACCTTCCTTTACTAAGCAACCTGGATACTTGTGGTTGTTATCTCATGTATTGATGGAACTTTATTATGACTTAGTATACCTCTGGTTGTTACTTCATGTATTGATGGAACCTTCCTTTACTATGCACCTTCGATACCTGTGGTTGTTACTTCATGTATTGATGGAACCTTCCTTTACTATGCACCTTCGATACCTGTGGTTGTTACATCATGTATTGGTGGAACCTTCCTTTACTATGCACCTTCGATACCTGTGGTTGTTACTTCATGTATTGGTGGAACCTTCCTTTACTATGCACCTTCGATACCTGTGGTTGTTACTTCATGTATTGGTGGAACCTTCCTTTACTATGCACCTTCGATACCTGTGGTTGTTACATCATGTATTGATGGAACTTTCCTTTACTATGCACCTTCGATACCTGTGGTTGTTATTTCATGTATTGATGGAACTTTCCTTTACTATGCACCTAGGATACCTGTGGTTTTTACATCATGTATTGATTGAACCTTCCTTTACTATGCACCTAGGATACCTGTGGTTGTTATTTCATGTATTGATGGAACTTTCCTTTATTATGCACCTTGGATACCTATGGTTGTTATCTCATGTATTGATGGAACTTTCCTTTACTATGCACCTTCGATACCTGTGGTTGTTACATCATGTATTGATGGTAACTTTCCTT
>NW_013674229.1:13852-20733 GCF_000517525.1 Limulus polyphemus | reverse complement strand
TTTCCTTTACTATGCACCTTCGATACCTGTGGTTGTTATTTCATGTATTGATGGAACATTTCTTTACTAAGCAACCTGGATACTTGTGGTTGTTATTTCATGTATTGATGGAACTTTACTATGACTTAGTATACCTCTGGTTGTTACTTCATGTATTGATGGAACCTTCCTTTACTATGCACCTTCGATACCTGTGGTTGTTATTTCATGTATTGATGGAACTTTACTATTCACTTAGGATACCTCTGGTCGTTACTTCATGTATTGATGGAACCTTTCTTTACTATGCACCTTCGATACCTGTGGTTGTTATTTCATGTATTGATGGAACTTTACTATTCACTTAGGATACCTCTGGTCGTTACTTCATGTATTGATGGAACCTTTCTTTACTATGTACCTAAGATACCTGTGGTTGTTACTTTATGCAATGCAAACTTTACTATTGTAGACTAAAAATTATCATTCTGGGCCGCGGATCTACATATTCAAATTTGCGTGTTGATGACGCACTTTCAGCTGTAGTTACTTTATAAGAGTGACGGTCAATCCCGTCATTTGATTTGATGCCAAACGAACTCCTTCTGTTGGAGGGCTCTCGTGAATGGCTACCTTCTATCTGGTCATTTGTTTAAAGGTACTCACGATTTTTATTTTTTCTCGAGTTTTTACGATTTAAGGGTAAACAAATATTAGTTTAATTCTCAGGACCACGCAGTTTATACTTTCTGAATTTATTGTGCTACATGATAAATGATTATTTTAAAAACTCCAATTTTCAACAATAAATTGAAGAAGTTAAGTAATATGATGAGTAGAAAGTTAGTGAACATGTTGAACGACATGATGATTGGAGTGTAAGTGAACATGTTGAACGACATGATGGATGGAATGTAAGTGAACATGTTAAATGACACGATGATTGAAGTGTAAGTGAACATGTTAAATGACATGATGATTGGAGTGTAAGTGAACATGTTGAACGACATGATGAATGGAATGTAAGTGAACATGTTGAACGGCATGATGAATGGAATGTAAGTGAACATATTGAATGACATGATGGATGGAATGTAAGTGAACATGTTAAATGACATGATGATTGGAGTGTAAGTGAACATGTTGAACGGCATGATGGATGGAATGTAAGTGAACATGTTAAATGACATGATGATTGGAGTGTAAGTGAACATGTTGAACGACATGAGGGATGGAATGTAAGTGAACATGTTGAACGACATAATGGAATCATTAATAGTAATTCTTTAGCTTTATCATCTGTTTTTTTAGTCTTTAATCTCTGGCTTAGTTACCAGTATATTTTAGAGACTGTTTTCTTCCTTGAATACGCTTTTTAACGATTATTTCAAATCTTAATATATATATATATTTATATATTTTTTTTCAATTACATTTTACTAGCTTCTAATGTAACTTTTTTGATTCTACAAAACATCTCCAATAGAGCACACTCGCTGTTTAAGGGATTTATTCCCAGAGTTGTAGTTTTTGTTTCAAGTAATACTTCTAAGTGAAATTACATTTTTTTATATTCATGGAAAAGTGCTTCAGTCTCTCTACTGATGAGACTTGTCCTTACGGAGAAATTCTTTTCATCGCACCACACTAGTTCGGCCGTGAAGCTTTCCTAAGTGCTCCCCTGATACTCGTGGCTTGATCCGCCAGTTCAGTCCGGAAACAGCAGTAGCCGGGGGCGTCCTCTCGAGCGTGGATAGAGATATTAGTATCCCGGGCACGACGAAAGATACTGAGATTGTAACGACAGTCTAAGGACCGTTAATGGGTCTTGTAAAGGGCTGTTTTGGGACTAGTTTAAAGATAAAGAGCTTAAAGGAACGACAACTGGAAGCTGAGAATGAATATTATAAAACTGACAAACAACCTTGTCAGATATTTCTTATCAAATATTTAGAGATAATTACATCTATTATTATTAAATTATAAACTCGCGATTTCCTCGTGGAAATATACTCTTCATAACAGCTTCAACAACGTACAAAATTTTAAAATGCATTAGCTTGTGTAATAGTGATGATTTAACAAGAGTTTATTTTTAATCCATTCCTGCTTTAACTAACACATTCTAATTGTTTAATTACAATCCGTTCCTACTTTAACACAAACATTCTAATTGTTTAAATACAATCCATTCATACTTTAACACAAACATTCTAATTGTTTAAATACAATCCATTCCTACTTTAACTAACACATTCTCATTGTTAAATACAATCCATTCTTACTTTAACACAAACATTCTAATTGTTAAATACAATCCATTCATACTCTAACTAACACATTCTAATTGTTTAAATACAATCCTTCATACTTTAACTAACACATTCTAATTGTTTAAATACAATCCGTTCATACTTTAACTAACACATTCTAATTGTTTAAATACAATCCATTCATACTTTAACTAACACATTCTAATTGTTTAAATACAATCCATTCATACTCTAACTAACACATTCTAATTGTTTCAATACAATCCATTCATACTCTAACTAACACATTCTAATTGTTTAAGTACAATTCATTCTTACTTTAACTAACACATTCTAATTGTTTAAATACAATCCATTCCTGCTTTAACTAACACATTCTAATTGTTTAAGTACAATCCATTCTTACTTTAACTAACACATTCTAATTGTTTAAATACAATCCATTCATACTTTAACTAACACATTCTAATTGTTTAAATACAATCCATTCCTGCTTTAACTAACACATTCTAATTGTTTAAGTACAATCCATTCCTGCTTTAACACAAACATTCTAATTGTTTAAGTACAATCCATTCGTACTTTAACTAACACATTCTAATTGTTGATACAGAACCATTTTGTTTTGTAGATTATGCGCTGCTCTCAGGTCGTGTAAGGAGAGAGTTATGCCTTAATTCAGTAGAGAATTGTAGACTAAAATTTTATTTGGTTTTTTACTCAAACATCTTAGACTTGCATTGAAAGAAAACATCATCCATTAATACTTATCTCTAATAATTCATTAAATTTAAATTTATTCCTGCGTCGAATTCATCTAACTCTTTTTTCAGTTCCCAGTTATATTCTATACTGTATTAATTTCGTTTTCCTTTGCTAGTTTGGACAAACTTAAACATTTATCAACAACTGTCTAGCTCTGTTTCTGTAAACGTTTTTCAAAAGTTGTGGTATTTAAATTAGTGTCTAACTTTATTTCTCTAGACCTAAAATGTGACTACCTTGAAGATATTGAAAACGGTTTAATCCGAAGGCCTGAAATAGAAGGTTTTGGAGCGAAAGTGACCTACAGTTGTAACGAAGGTTTTGTGATGTCCGGTCCGAGGGAAAGAAGGTGCCAGGGAGACGGATCTTGGAGCGACAAAGCTCCAGCTTGTAGAAAGAAAGGTGAGGGAGAAAATAACCTCATAATAATACAAAGATATGTATTGTAAAACACAAGGAAATAACTTAAAAAAATAGAAAAATAACTATAATGACACAGAGAAACACATTTTTATTGTAAGACACAAGAAAACAATATTTCAATGTGAAACACAAAGAAATTACATTTTAAAACAGAAGGATTTAAACCACAAGAAAATAATGTTTCAAAGTAAAACAGAAGGAAATAGCGTTTACAACCACAATGTTTCAATGTAAATGATAATCAGACACTTTATACTGTTAAATAATATAGTACAAACAATCACAACAGAAATGTTTCAACCATTAGATGAGCTAGTTTTAATAAACACAAAGTTTCATTAGATGAGCTAGTTTTAATAAACACAGAGTTTCGTTAGATGAGCTAGTTTTGATATACAGAGTTTCATTAGATGAGCTAGATTTAATATACAGAGTTTCGTTAGATAAGCTAGTTTTAATATATAGTTTCATTAGATGAGCTAGTTTTAATAAACACAGAGTTTCGTTAGATGAGCTAGTTTTAATAAACACAAAGTTTCATTACATCTTCATTCGGCTTACATTGAAACATTTCTGTTGTGATTGTTTGTACTATATTATTTGACAGTATAAAGTGTCTGATTATCATTTACGTTGAAACATTTCTGTTGTGATTGTTTGTACTATATTATTTGACAGTATAAAGTGTCTGATTATCATTTACGAGCTAGTTTTAATAAACACAGAGTTTAATCTAATGAAACTCTGTGTTTATTAAAACTAACTGATCTAATGAAACTCTGTGTTTATTAAAACTAACTCATCTAATGAAACTCTGTATATTAAAACTAGCTCATCTAATGAAACTCTGTTTATTAAAACTAGCTCTTTGCGGACCAGCACCTTTCGTTCGTCATGCAAACCACACTTCGAAGACCAGAGTCGAATTCGATATTGGATTTCTCCTCAAGTACTATTGTTTCACTGGCTACGAAGCTCAAGGATTTTCTGAAGCCAAGTGTATGTTCTACAATGGAACCGCCCAGTGGTTTGGACCCGACCTAGTGTGCAAGCGTAGGTCAAATATTCTTTATCTGCTTGCCAACAAGCTTTGATCAGTTTTAAAACTTCTGACTACTTGGATTTATTGGCAACAGAGAAGTAATATGTAAAAACAAAACAATTCTAACTTCCCAGTCGTATTCCAAATTATACAACAATTTTTTTCTGTCGACTTATTTACCTATTACTTTAATATATTAAAACATTATTGTATTGGTAAAAGAGATGATTTTTTTTTAATATTAAGAAAGCCTGAATGCTACAGAAATACACAGTATATCCGCTTATGCTAAAATATTTCTGGAAATATTTCTTCATGTCGTTTTCCATCCTTGGAAATGCCTTTGCACTTTGTTTTACTAACCCTAGAAATGTTTGTTTACTTCGTTTTACTAACCCTTGAAATGTTTGTTTACTTTGTTTTACTAACCCTAGAAATGTTTGTTTACTGTGTTTTACTAACCCTAGAAATGTTTGTTTACTTTGTTTTACTAACCCTAGAAATGTTTGTTTACTTCGTTTTACTAACCCTTGAAATGTTTGTTTACTTTATTTAACTAACCCTAGAAATGTTCGTTTACTTTGTTTTACTAACCCTAGAAATGTTTGTTTACTATGTTTTACTAACCCTTGAAATGTTTATTCGCTTTGTTTTACTAACCCTAGAAGTGTTTGTTTACTTTGTTTTACTAACCCTAGAAATGTTTGTTTACTTCGTTTTACTAACCCTTGAAATGTTTGTTTACTTTGTTTTACTAACCCTAGAAATGTTTGTTTACTATGTTTTACTAACCGTAAAAATGTTTGTTTACTATGTTTTACTAACCCTAGAAATGTTTATTCGCTTTGTTTTACTAGCCCAACAAATGCTTCTTTAATGTGTTTTCCTAACCCTAGAAATATTTATTTACTTTGTTTTATTAATCTCAGAAATGTTAATTCGTTATATCTTACTAACCCTAGAATGTTTTAGCTTTGATTTACTAACCCTAGAGATGTTTCTTCATTTTGTTTTACCATTCTTCTGTTATTGTGCTTGAAAACAGCTAGATTATGAGGTATCTTTACGAATGTCATCGAAAGCGTGTTAAGCCTAAATTATATATTGAACACGTTGTATTAGCTACATATTATTTCTGTTGTTGTAAGTAGGTGTGGATAAAGTCAAACACGACTGGTCCTCACACCACATTAAATGTTGCCTGTAATTTAGCAACAAGATTCAGATTAGTTTCATTATTACAACAGCAAGTTGTGAGAACGATGAAATGACATGGTCAGTTATCTTCTAGCTCGAAGCTGTGGTCATCCAGGGTTAGTTGAACACGCTGATCTTGAAGGAGACATCTTTACTTACACCAGACAGGTAACATTTAGGTGTCGCCCCGGATACGAGCTGTTTGGTCGAGCCAACATACACTGTAGAGAAAACGGCATGTGGAGCAGCGCGTTACCTACTTGTCGACGTAAGTATTGTCAACACACTTTCAAAACAGTACACTATCTGATGTGGAGCAACGCGTTACCTACTTGTCGACGTAAGTATTGTAAACACACTTTTAAAACAGTACACCATCTGATGTGGAGCAACGCGTTACCTACTTGTCGACGTAAGTATTATCAAAACACTTTTAAAACAGTACAACATCTGATGTGGAGCAACGCGTTACCTACTTGTCGACGTAAGTATTGTCAACACACTTTTAAAACAGTACACCATCTGATGTGGAGCAACGCGTTACCTACTTGTCGATGTAAGTATTGTAAACACACTTTTAAAACAGTACACCATCTGATGTACACCATCAAAATAACAAACAATTCAATAAAGGATAGTGGAGCAACATGTTTCGTACTGTTCGACGTAAGTGTCAACACCACAATTACGAAAATAAAATGTGGAGCAGGGTAATAGTACTTGATGGTAATTCTTGGGCATTTTTTGAATATTTTATTGTGCTCCCGTATAAATAGTGGAGATATTCCGTTTATTATATTAGTCTAACGAGTAAATAATGAACAATTACTGTTTACTTCATTGGCCTAACGAGTAAATAATGGTCAATTACTGTTTACGTCATTGGCCTGACGAGTAAATAATGGTCAATTACTGTTTAATTTATTAGTCTGGCGAGTAAACTGTAGACAAAACCTGTTTATTATATTTGTCAAACTGTAATACGTAGACTAATCTCATTTATATTATTTGTCTAACTGTAATACGTAGATTAATCTGATTTATATTATTTGTCTAACTGTAATACGTAGACTAATCTGATTTATATTATTTGTCTCACTGTAATACGTAGATTAATCTGATTTATATTATTTGTCTTACTGTAATAAGTAGACTAATCTGATTTATATTATTTGTGTAACTGTAATACGTAGACTAATCTG
>NW_013674229.1:11338-13131 GCF_000517525.1 Limulus polyphemus | reverse complement strand
TTGTCTAACTGTAATACGTAGACTAATCTGATTTATATTATTTGTCTCCCTGTAATACGGAGACTAATCTGATTTATTTTTATGTCTAACTGTAATACGTAGATTAATCTGATTTATTGTATTTGTCTCCCTGTAATACGTAGACTAATCTGATTTATATTATTTGTCTAACTGTAATACGTAGACTAATCTGATTTATATTATTTGTCCCAGTGTAATTCGTAGGCTAATCTGATTTATATTATTTGTCTCACTGTATAACGTAGACTAATCTGATTTATATTATTTGTCCCAGTGTAATACGTAGACTAATCTGATTTATATTATTTGTCTCACTGTATAACGTAGACTAATCTGATTTATATTATTTGTCCCAGTGTAATACGTAGACTAATCTGATTTATATTATTTGTCTAACTGTAATACGTAGACTAATCTGATTTATATTATTTGTCTCACTGTAATACGTAGACTAATCTTATTTATATTATTTGTCCCACTGTAATACGTAGATTAATCTGATTTATTGTATTGGTCCTACTGTAATACATGGTTTCGTTATCCAGCGGTAATATGTCCTCAACCCCAAGACCCACAAAACGGCAGAGCGCATTACACAGCTGTCACCTTTCAGTCAGTTGTGAAGTTTCAATGTCGCCATGGTTACCGCCTGGACGGAAACGAGACGCTAAAATGTGGAGCGAACAGGACATGGGAAGGAGAGATTCCCATTTGTAAAGGTGTGTTGACATTTAAGTCATTTTGTGTGTGTGTGTGTGTTTAGTAAATGTGAGGTGTTTTGTTGGGGATCAACCAAACAGAAACACTATATACGGATAATTAATAGATTAGGTTATATAACTGATGTTACTTTGTAAACTTACGTATTGTAGAGAATGCTATAACAACACATTGACACAATCATTTACGTGATATTACAACCGACATCAATAGGGTATCATCAGTTCTAAAAGTAAAGTATAACATAGTCTCTAACGTAAAATGTGTAACTCCATTTAAATTAACGTTTTTCATTTGATTTGTCTATACACGCTGTTTTTTACAGCAATATGCTCCATCTGTCCACCTAGATTCTGTAATAACAAATCGATAGTGAAGTTGATATCAGAATATTATCTATGTTAATGTGATGTTCCTTAATTTTTGTAAACTCACTTCTGATATATTTTATAGAATCTAAACCATCACATTTTGTTTCAGAAATCGACTGCCCACGGCTAGGAGTACTGCACAATGGATATTTAGAAGGTAGCACTTCGACTCTCGGCTCGGTCATCTACTTTCGCTGCTTCGACGGGATGAAGTTTGAAGGTGGTTCCCGGTCGACGACATGTCTGAAGACAGGAAATTGGTCTCATCCCCTACCCAAATGTTTAGGTAAACAAATATTGCTGGAGTACCAAGTAATATATTTACACGTAAATTTTAGTAACGAAGGGGGTGTTCTTTTGGTTAATAAGGTTAAAGGAGTTAAGAGCCAGAAGAAGAACAATTAAACAAAAATAATAATAACGTTAGTCTGTAGGTTTAATTATCACTTCATCAGATCAACGCTAGTCTTTAGGTTTAATTATCACTTCATCAGATCAACGTTAGTCTTTAGGTTTAATTATCACTTCATCAGATCAACGTTAGTCTGTAGGTTTAATTATCACTTCATCAGATCAACGCTAGTCTTTAGGTTTAATTATCACTTCATCAGATCAACGTTAGTCTTTGACTAACGTTGATCTGATGAAGTGATAATTAAACCTTTTAGTATCACTTCATCA
>NW_013674229.1:0-10338 GCF_000517525.1 Limulus polyphemus | reverse complement strand
CCTTAATATCATCTGCAAATTTAAATAATTTATTGACCATTCCTTCATCTATATCATTGAAGTCAATTAAAAAGAGCAAAGGTTCTAAGACTGACCCCTGAGGTACCCCACTTGTGACATTAATCTAGTTTGACTGAACTCCAATTGTAACAACCCTCTGCTTTCTTTCATCCAGCCATTCTTCTGTCCAATTTGTTAATTTATCCCCCACACCAACAGAGATATTTTTGCAAGCCTTTTATGTGGCACCTTCTCGAATGCTTTCTGAAAATTCATACACACCAACTCTACACCCTTACCCTCATCTACATAAACAGTAACCTTTTCAAAGAATGTCAAAAGATTCGCAAGGCAAGATTTTCCCTTAGTGAAACCATGTTGACTATCCAATAAAATTCTAAACTTTGTTAAATGACTACACTAGTCTTAACCATTGTATTTATACTTATAGCCTTGAAATAAATACTCAATACCAGTAGCCTATTGTTAACACTGTTACTGTTAAGCCTAACGTTTAAGAACCAATTATATTATTTTATCTACTATTTTCTCTTCACACTAAAGTAATAAAGTTTATCTATAATTATACAGAACGTAATAATTTACTAAAATAATATACGTAACGTTAATAATAAAATGTATTTAGCCTGATTTATATTATAACCTACCTATATCTATAAGCTGAATTTAAAATAATGGATCTAAGTTCAAGTAAACAAGTTAATTCTTAAAACACCAGGAGACAATAAACTAGTTTTTAGATTGTATTTATTTAATAAAACAATATATCTAGGTCTAAAGTACCATTACACATACTAAGCATATATTAACGTTGTAGTAATTTACACTACTAAACTCTAACTTAAAACATTGACGGTCTTACTTTTATTTACCAATCGTACTATATCTATTTATTATTGTGCTATTTAACCCAAATTACTACAAATTATAATAATGATAGTAAATAACTTTCAGAAATTTATAAGAGCTTAACCTTTCTACGTCCTCCCTCTTCTGTCGCACCCTCTATTTAGTGAAAGTAATTCAAAGTGTAATTCATGAAAAACTATAACAAATTAGTTTATTTCTTCATTGACGTTTCTACAAGCTATAAGAGTTGTACACAGTTGTAGCTTGTTGTAGGCCTACGTTTACAAATGATGCAAACTGATCTTACTAATGTAAAAATCAACATATTTGCTCTTTCCGATTATAAACAAAATCTGAGTGAAACATTCTGACCAATTCACACTTAATTATCTCTTGATGCTTCACTAATCATGTATTTATAACCTACTCTCGAATGTACTAGAAAATTTGATGTCAAATGTCCTAGAATTTTCCGGCTGTTCTAGGCCTATCTGGTCTAACGTCATTTTTTTGGCCCGCAGCTCTCTCTGGCGAAAAACAAATTACGACATTATAAAATATAGCTTATAACAACGTATAATGTGTATAGCAGAAACGGCTGGTATGGGTATTAAAAACTTTATTTTAATTAAAGTTTTTAATACTCGTACCAACCGTCTCTGCTATATATTTTTACTTCAAGTGGGTTTCTCGTCATCATGAACATATAATTTGTTAACCATTTTAAGATTTGATGAAAATGAGTATAAAAAACATGAAGTGGTTTTTACGTAAAGATAATATAAAAACACTATTTTATGTTTCGAACCACCGTATATGAAACATGTAAACATTTATGTAAATAAATACCTATGCCTATGCGCTTTGATCTTTGCTACTTTAATTTATCTATTAAATATCATTGTTTACAGAAAAATTATATTTATCATATTGTTGAGAGTTAAGAGCACTAATTTTTTCTGTGTTTATTACATAATTTATTATGTTTAGATGCCAGACTTAAATCATTTTAGTTATCGTTAAAAACTGGGAAATTCACAAGAAATACAGAACTTTCGAAACAAACCATCGGTACAATGTGAATTCACCAAAGTTCAGTTCATGAACTATGGCAACTCTTTAGTCAAATTATTTAAGTAATGTAAAATACACCTAGAATCCCTGTAGATCTATGATGATTGTATCACATATCAAATTATTTAAGTAATGTAAAATATCCCTTAAATCCCTGTTTATCTATGATGACTGTATCACAGACCAAATTATTTAAGTAATGTAAAATATTCCTAAAATCCCTGTAGATCTATGATTATTTTACATTACTTAAATAATTTGGTCTGTGATACAGTTTCCTAAAATCCCTGTAGATCTCTGACGTTTGTATCAAAAGTCGTAGTATTAGTTGATAATTTTGCCCCACTGGAAGAAAAGCTTTATATAAGATAATATCGTTTTGCAGCTCGCTGCAAACACCTGCCGGAACAGCCGAAGCATGGCATGGTGATAGCTCCTAAGACCGACCACAACATGACGGCCTTGTACCGCTGTAAAGATGGCTACAAGCTAGTCGGCCCGAATCTCACTACGTGTAACTTTGGCAAGTGGACCAGTGACACTCCGCGTTGCGAGGAGGGTAAGTAGGTAGAATGTTAACTAGTGCTGTGTAGATTTAGTTGACTTTATAAGGTAGAAATCTGTAGCCTAGGTTTCATTGTCCGTCCCACAGTCTACTGCCCCTTCCCCGGGTACCTACCTAACGGTCGGGTGCTACTCGTGGGCCACATGGGTATGTACGACTACCGGCCCTACGTTCGGAAGGTCACCAACAACAGACAAATCATGTATGAGTGTAACCGTGGCTACATGCTGATGGACGGACCTCCAGGGGCAACGTGCGTGGACGGTAAGTGGAGCCCTACCTACCTTCCCCGGTGTGTTAAGGGATCACACCCCCGGATCCGTTGGACACGGTCCATTCGGGAAAGATTTCTCCGGCGGGTTAAGAGGAGAAAAGCTGGAGAAAGGAACAGAAATGTCGGTCGGAAGAAAAGGAGACGACCGAAAGGTTAGTAGAAATAAGACACTTTCTATTACTGCTGTAAAAAACTTTACGGTGAGGTAAGAAATCAGAGATTAACGTGTAATTTTAAATAAATGTTGACGTTTCTCGTACGAGTTCTGAAGTTGATATTATGTATAGAAGAACACGAGTTAGAAGAAACAACACAACCTGCTAATGTTTTCTACAAACCATTTCTAAAGCCAGACTTGATATCTGTAACAAAGTGTTATAATAAAAGAGACAACCTGAGGACGTGTCACATACATACATACAGTATAAAATGTTGACGACGCGCGGTTGATAGTAAAACTCAATTCAAGGAACAACACAACCTGCTAATGTTTTCTACAAAACGTTTCTAAAGCCAGACTTGATATCTGTAACAAAGTGTTATAATAAAAGAGACAACCTGAGGACGTGTCACATACATACATACAGTATAAAATGTTGACGACGCGCGGTTGATAGTTCGATGATAGTAAAACTCAATTCAAGGAACAACACAACCTGCTAATGTTTTCTACAAAACGTTTCTAAAGCCAGACTTGATATCTGTAACAAAGTGTTATAATAAAAGAGACAACCTGAAGACGTGTCACATACATACATACAGTATAAAATGTTGACGACGCGCGGTTGATAGTAAAACTCAATTCAAGGAACAACACAACCTGCTAATGTTTTCTACAAAACGTTTCTAAAGCCAGACTTGATATCTGTAACAAAGTGTTATAATAAAAGAGACAACCTGAAGACGTGTCACATACATACATACAGTATAAAATGTTGACGACGCGCGGTTGATAGTTCGATGATAGTAAAGCTCAATTCAAGAAAAAGTAAATACATAATTCTGTTATTACTTCTTACCGTAATTTGGATTTATAAATAACTTAAATAAAGTTGATAATAAAGAGAGGGCGTAACTCTTTGCTGGCCTGCCAGCACTTTGGTCTGGTATGTAAAAAAAAATACTTGTCCTATCCTAGCCAGCTTGATTAGCCCGAAAGTCTTCGTCAGCTCTAGGTATTGTGGAAGTTATAATGTGGCCCAAATATTGCTTCATACACTGCTTTGCTTTCACTAATAAATTATAAGTACAGTAGAAAAGTTTTAAAGTACCTTTATAAAGATTTATTATAAAATAAACTTTGTGACGTAGAACAGGCAAACAGTAAAAATGTTTTAACGTACCTTTATAAAGATTATTTATTATAAAACAAACTTTGTGTTGTAGAACAGGCAAACAGTAAAAAATGTTTTAACGTACCTTTATAAAGATTATTTATTATAAAACAAACTTTGTGTTGTAGAAGAAACACATAGTATAAAGTGTTTTAGTTTATCTTAAAAGGATGTTATAAAACGAAAATACGTGTTGTATGCCTAACACACAGTATAAAGTGTCTTAATTATATTAAAATGATGTGTTATAAAACGAAAACTCTGTGTCGTAAAACGAACACACAGTATAAAGTGTTTTAGTTTAATTTGAAAGGATGTGTTATAAAACGAAAACTTTGTGTCGTATAACGAACACACAGTATAAAGTGTTTTAGTTTAACTTAAAATTATGTGTTATAAAACGAAAACTTTGTGTCGTATAACGAACACACAGTATAAAGTGTTTTAGTTTAATTTGAAAGGATGTGTTATAAAACGAAAACTTTGTGTCATATAGCGAACTCACAGTATAAAGTGTCTTAATTATATTAAAATGATGTGTTATAAAACGAAAACTTTGTGTCGTAAAACGAACACACAGTATAAAGTGTTTTAGTTTAACTTAAAATTATGTGTTATAAAACGAAAACTTTGTGTCGTATAACGAACACACAGTATAAAGTGTTTTAGTTTAATTTGAAACGATGTTTTATAAAACGAATGATGTTAGACGGGTTCTTTTAAATTATTTGGTGAATATAAGTCCAGTCTACATTACAATAACAACTCTTTCTTAATGTTTCTACAAGCTTGTACTCTGTCGTAACTAGTAGGCCTGAGTTTACAAATGACGTTCAAACGGAAATATCTCGCTGATAGTACTAAGACTAACGTAAAGATAAACATACTTGTAAAAATTCACGATCGAGTAATTGAATCACGCTAATCCAAATACTTCATTCAAACAAAATACTTATTGAACTAACCTGCCTGACACTAGACTACTCGATACTGCAATGATTCTCGTATTTATAATGTATTCGCTTTTCTCAATACTCCCTGAAGTTACTCGATGTTCGTGACGTCATATTCAGATCTTTTTAGGCCTATTCTCACAAATTTACTTTATTGTAACATGTAGCTAGCCCATTACAATACTCTATGTCGTACATCAAACACACAAGATGTGTTATAAAACACAGACTTTGAGTTGTATACTTAACATACAATAGAAAATGTTTCAATGTAACTTTATAAAGATGTGCCATAGAACAAACTTTATGTTATATGTTTAATATACAGTTGAAAATGTTGTAATGTAACTTTGTATAGATGTGTTATAGAACAAACTTTATGTTATATGTTTAATATACAGTTGAAAATGTTGTAATGTAACTTTATAAAGATGTGTTATAGAACAAACTTTATGTTATATGTTTAATATACAGTTGAAAATGTTGTAATGTAACTTTATAAAGATGTGTTATAGAACACACTTTATGTTATATGTTTAATATACAGTTGAAAATGTTGTAATGTAACTTTATAACGATGTGCCATAGAACAAACTTTATGTTATATGTTTAATATACAGTTGAAAATGTTTTAATGTACCTTTATAACGATGTGCCATAGAACAAACTTTATGTTATATGTTTAATATACAGTTGAAAATGTTGTAATGTAACTTTATAACGATGTGCCATAGAACAAACTTTATGTTATATGTTTAATATACAGTTGAAAATGTTTTAATCTAACTTTGTATAGATGCCCTTTAAAATGCAAACCTTGTGTCGTATAGCAAGCATACGGTAGGCTTGTCTATCTTTACACGTGTGGAGACTGTAAGGCCTCCTATATTGGCAAAACCAAACGCCATTTAAAAGTCAGAACTTTGTAAGAATGTGTGGTATGATGTGTACTTACACATGTTACACTTACAACCAAGATAACGTAGATAAGAGTGACAACATCTTGTCTCTTCACAGACCCCTGCACACCAATCCCCCAAACACCAGTGATGGAAGTGGACATCCTGCGACTGGGGACAGGAAACAGCTCCATGCCTCATGGGACAAAACTCCGGGTGCGCTGTACCAAGGGATACGGTCTTAATCTGAAGAAAAACAGGATCCGTTGCGCCAGAGGGCGCTGGAAGCCCGGAGAACCTAAGTGTATTACCCGTACGTGACGAATGAATCTTGAATGTTGGCCACGACCTTGCTAACAGAATGAGAATCCTTCACTGAGTGAACTAGTATTTAATTTCCAAAATTTATCACATTTTTTTACAAATTACTTTCCTTCTCATTTACTTTATTTTAATAACTTTCTATATGTTCTACCAATACGGTCTCCTTCTTCCTGACTCGACTTTGTAATACATGTCTTACAACATACTCTAAACAGATCACATTTTGTGTACGTATTACAGACGTTTATATTCCTTTACCTACAGTTTCTGTGAATATAAACTCAAACAGATCACATTTTGTGTATGTATTACAGACGTTTATATTCCTTTACCTACAGTTTCTGTGAATATAAACTCAAACAGATCACATTTTGTGTACGTATTACAGACGTTTATATTCCTTTACCTACAGTTTCTGTGAATATAAACTCAAACAGATCACATTTTGTGTACGTATTACAGACGTTTATGTTCCTTTACCTACAGTTTCTGTGAATATAAACTCAAACAGATCACATTTTGTGTACGTATTACAGACGTTTATATTCTTCTACCTACAGTTTCTGTGAATATAAACTCAAACAGATCACATTTTATGTACGTATTACAGACGTTTATATTCTTCTACCTACAGTTTCTGTGAATATAAACTCAAACAGATCACATTTTATGTACGTATTACAGACGTTTATATTCCTTTACCTACAGTTTCTGTGAATATAAACTCAAACAGATCACATTTTGTGTACGTATTACAGACGTTTATATTCTTCTACCTACAGTTTCTGTGAATATAAACTCAAACAGATCACATTTTGTGTACGTATTACAGACGTTTATATTCTTCTACCTACAGTTTCTGTGAATATAAACTCAAACAGATCACATTTTATAAACCTATTGCAGATCTTTAAATTCTCCTGTAACTTAATTATTCTGTGAATATACTCTCTCAAGCGTTGACTTACAGAGATTGAACATTTGTGTCGCATGATCCTGTTACCATAGATTTATACATACTTGTTTAAACTCCAGTGCCTTGTGCTATACCGAAGACAGAACATGGACACTACCATTACTTCCAGAAAGTTGTGAAATTTGGGGAGTCCGTGGACCACGGAGAAGTGGTGAGATTAAACTGCTTCCCAGGATTCCAGCTTGTTGGAGTCGAGTCCCTTCGTTGTTGGTACGGAGAGTGGACCACAGGCAGCCTACCCAAGTGTGTTGCAGGTAAGCCTAATCCATAAGATGACAAACACCTACGACAGTTTGATATACGTATAAGATGACAGATACCTACGACAGTTTGATATGGGTATAACATGACCAACACCTACATCAGTTTGATATACGTATAACATGACCAACACCTACATCAGTTTGATATACGTATAAGATGACTAACATCTACATCAGTTTGATATACGTATAAAATGACAAACACCTACGACAGTTTGATATACGTATAAGATGACAAACACCTATATCAAACACAGATTTGATTCTTAAAGATATCGTACAACATATTATTGTTAAATCCTTTTCCCTATGCCTCCTGTGTTATAACATATTACTGCCATGCCTTTTCCCCTATGCCAGATGTCTCCTTTGTTAAAACACAATATATTATTGTCTTGCTTTTTTCCCCTATGCCATTTGTGTTAAACGACAACACATTAGTGAGATGCCCTTTCCCTATGCCTGCTGTGTTAAACAACAACACATTAGTGACCTATATTTTCCCCTATGCCTGCTGTGTTAAACAACAACACAATAGTGACCTGTATTTTCCCATATGCCTACTGTGTTAAACAACAACAACACATTAGTGACCTATATTTTCCCCTATGCCTGCTGTGTTAAACAACAACACAATAGTGACCTGTATTTTCCCATATGCCTACTGTGTTAAACAACAACACATTAGTGACCTATATTTTCCCATATGCCTGCTGTGTTAAACGACAACACATTAGTGACCTGTATTTCCCCTATGCCTGCTGCGTTAAATGACAACACATTAGTGACCTGTATTTTCCCCTATGCCTACTGTGTTAAACAACAACACATTAGTGACCTATATTTTCCCATATGCCTGCTGTGTTAAACGACAACACATTAGTGACCTGTATTTCCCCTATGCCTGCTGCGTTAAATGACAACACATTAGTGACCTGTATTTTCCCCTATGCCTACTGTGTTAAACAACAACACATTAGTGACATGTATTTTCCCCTATGCCTGCTGTGTTAAACGACAACACATTAGTGACCTGTATTTTCCCATATGCCTACTGTGTTATACAACAACACATTAGTGACCTGTCACACCACATTATTTATATGTTATTATTTAGACCCTTAACCTATCATCCTTTATGTTGAATTTTTCCCACGAAAAATAAGAAGGTGAAGGAGCATATCTAATATATGTATGATAAAAAATGTAGTGTTTACAATATAATAAAGGTATTTAGTTAGAATTGTACCAGTGAGTGTCATTGTGTTTCAAGATATAATGATGAATTACCTCACATTGGTTTGTCTGATAAAATAGATGCGGTTTAGAAAACGTGATTAGTTTAGAGGTCTGCCCTGGTAGAAAACTGACATTACTGTATGATTTTTAGTGTAATTAGGGTTAGTAATCTCCGAACTTGTTTGATTAAACTTACTCATCTTTATATATATATATATAGATTCATGTGCGAGCTGACAAAGAATACTTTAATATTAATCCATATACAAAGTAAAGATTTTTGTTTTGTTTTTAGGGCCCTGTGAATTACCCACCATTCCCCATGGCTACTACCTGTCCGGCTACAGAGCAGGTTTGACCATCTCCCACGGTTCGTCAGTTTCCTATGATTGTAAACCGGACTACGTCAAAGCTGACATTAACCCTACACATTGCAAAGAGGGAAGATTGCTTCCCAACCCACCTGCTTGTCTAACTCACACACTAAGAGTGAAGGTGCCTACCTGGGGTAAGATCATAGTCAGTCCTTATGTTTGTCTAACTCACACACTAAGGTGCCTACCTGGGGTAAGATCATAGTCAGTTCTTATGTTTGTCTAACTCACACACTAAGGTGCCTACCTGGGGTAAGATCATAGTCAGTCCTTATGTTTGTCTAACTCACACACTGAGAATGAAGGTGCCTACCTGGGGTAAGATCATACTCAGTCCTTATGTTTGTCTAAATCACACACTGAGAGTGAAGGTGCCTACCTGGGGTAAGATCACAGTCAGTCCTTATGTTTGTCTAAATCACACACTGAGAGTGAAGGTGCCTACCTGGGTTAAGATCATAGTCAGTCTTTATGTTTGTCTAAATCACACACTGAGAGTGAAGGTGCCTACCTGGGGTAAGATCACAGTCAGTGAAGGCGGTTTTTAAATTTTACGAAAACTCTTCTTCTTTTTCATAAATAATTCCTCTGGTGTTAGTCTGAAAAATATTCTTGTAAAACATTGTTTTTAGTTTTAGTCGTAGACTGGGTAGTTCACCCATAGAGAAAGTGTCCGGCTTGTATAACACTGTATTTAGATTTAGTTGTAGACTAAGTAGTTCACCAATAGAGAAAGTGTCCGGCTTGTAAAACATTGTATTTAGTTTTAGTTGTAGACTAAGTAGTTCACCCATAGAGAAAGTGTCCGGCTTGTATAACACTGTATTTAGTTGTAGTTGTAAACTAAGTTGTTCACCCATAGAGAAAGTGTCCGGCTTGTATAACACTGTATTTAGTTTTAGTTGTAGACTGAGTAGTTCACCCATAGAGAAAGTGTCCGGCTTGTATAACACTGTATTTAGTTTTAGTTGTAGACTGAGTAGTTCACCCATAGAGAAAGCGTCCGGCTTGTATAACACTGTATTTAGTTTTAGTTGTAGACTGAGTAGTTCACCCATAGAGAAAGTGTCCGGCTTGTATAACACTCTATTTAGACTTAGTTGTAGACTGAGTAGTTCACCCATAGAGAAAGTGTCCGGCTTGTATAACACTCTATTTAGACTTAGTTGTAGACTGAGTAGTTCACCCATAGA
>NW_013674228.1:25842-30018 GCF_000517525.1 Limulus polyphemus | reverse complement strand
TGTGATCTAACAAACACAAATATTTAAATTGTATATTGTGCTCTAATAAACACAAATATTTAAATTATATATTGTGATCTAAGAAACACAAATATTTAAATTATATATTGTGCTCTAAGAAACACAAATATTCAAATTGTATATTGTGCTCTAATAAACACAAATATCTAAATTATATATTGTGATCTAACAAACACAAATATTTAAATTGTATATTGTGCTCTAATAAACACAAATATTTAAATTATATATTGTGATCTAACAAACACAAATATTTAAATTATATATTGTGCTCTAATAAACACAAATATTTTACTCGTATATTGTGTTCTAAGAAACACAAATATTTAAATTATATATTGTGCTCTAACACAAATATTTAAATTATATATTGTGCTCTAAGAAACACAAATATTCAAATTATATATTGTGCTCTAACAAACACAAATATTTAAATTATATATTGTGATCTAACACAAATATTTAAATTATATATTGTGCTCTAATAAACACAAATATTTTACTCGTATATTGTGCTCTAAGAAACACAAATATTTAAATTATATATTGTGCTCTAAGGAATTTAAATATTTGTGTTTGTTAGAGCACAATATGTAATTTAAATATTTGTGTTTGTTAGAGCACAATATGTAATTTAAATATTTGTGTTTGTTAGAGCACAATATGTAATTTAAATATTTGTGTTTATATATTGTGCTCTAAGAAACACAAATATTTAAATTATATATTGTGCTCTAAGAAACACAAATATTTAACTCGTATATTGTGCTCTAAGAAACACAAATATTTAAATTATATATTGTGCTCTAAGAAACACAAATATTTAAATCATATATTGTGCTCTAATAAACACAAATATTTTACTCGTATATTGTGCTCTAAGAAACACAAATATTTAAATCATATATTGTGCTCTAATAAACACAAATATTTTACTCGTATATTGTGCTCTAATAAACACAAATATTTAACTCGTATATTGTGCTCTAATAAACACAAATATTTAAATTATATATTGTGCTCTAAGAAACACAAATATTTAAATCATATATTGTGCTCTAAGAAACACAAATATTTAAATTATATATTGTGCTCTAAGAAACACAAATATTTAACTCGTATATTGTGCTCTAAGAAACACAAATATTTAAATCATATATTGTGCTCTAATAAACACAAATATTTAAATTATATATTGTGCTCTAAGAAACACAAATATTTAAATTATATATTGTGCTCTAAGAAACACAAATATTTAAATCATATTGTGCTCTAACACAAATATTTAAATTATATATTGTGATCTCGAAAAGGACGAACTATTTCACTTTTTCTAATGAATATTTTTTGTTCATTACAGACCTTAAAAAACTAGGTTAACGATATTGTATGTTGTGTTGAACCTATGTGTTTTTGTAACATTTGATCTTGTAGTGTTCATTTCTATCAAGACTTCTTGAACCTATGTGTTTTTGTAACATTTGATCCTGTAGTGTTCATTTCTATCAAGACTTCTTGAACCTATGTTTTTGTAACATCGTGAATGATGCTGTATTATATACTTACTAATAACCGAAGTTGTATGTTGTGTAGTTACTGATAACCGAGATCTTGTATGTTGTGTAGTTACTGATAACCGAGATCTTGTATGTTGTATAGTTACTGATAACCGAGATCTTGTATGTTGTATAGTTACTGATAACCGAGATCTTGTATGTTGTATAGTTACTGACAACCAAGATCTTGTTTGTTGTGTAGTTACTGATAACCGAGATCTTGTATATTGTGTAGTTACTGATAACCGAGATGTTGTATGTTGTATAGTTACTGATAACCGAGATCTTGTATATTGTATAGTTACTGATAACCGAGATGTTGTATGTTGTGTAGTTACCGATAACCGATATGTTGTATGTTGTGTAGTTACCGATAACCGAGATGTTGTATGTTGTATAGTTACTGATAACCCAGATTTTGTATGTTGTATAGTTACTGATAACCGATATATTGTATATTGTATAGTTACTGATAACCGAGATGTTGTATGTTGTGCAGTTACCGATAACCGAGATCTTGTATGTTGTGTAGTTACCGATAACCAAGATGTTGTATGTTGTATAGTTACTGATAACCGAGATGTTGTATGTTGTATAGTTACTGATAACCCAGATCTTGTATGTTGTGTAGCTACTAACAACCAAGAGATTGTTTGTTGTGTAGTTACTGACAACCAAGATCTTGTATGTTGTATAGTTACTGATAACCGATATGTTGTATGTTGTGTAGTTACCGATAACCGAGATGTTGTATGTTGTATAGTTATTGATAACCGCTCACGCCAGGTACAATAATCATATTTCAATCATCTTAATTCAATAACAAGGTTCTATCACACATAACAAACAATAGGTTTTGAATCGTTTATTAAAATCGTAACTAGATAATTCTAAAATAAGAGATTGTTATGAAACTTGTTTTAATTTTGTTGTTTCTTTCTTCGGATAAAATTAATTGTGAGAACAACCTCTCTCATCAGCACCTACGTACTAAGCGAGTTAAATAAATGATATCAGTTATGTGAATCTTCTACAAAAGTTTTTAGGCGTAACTTTTCGGCAGTTTAAACGTTTCTCTCTATCATTAAATGACTTGTACTATATTTCCAAGCGAATGTTAGATGTTAATATGTAGTGTTCATTCTAGTTTGTGATAGCGGCGCTCTCGTTAGCACTGGGCTGGGAGATTCGGAACGATTTACTTCGTGGTTATCCTTGTATTCGGCGACTGAATCAGCTATACTGTCCCACGCCAGGAAACAGATACCCCAAGTAGGTGGAACTTACTCTACGTTCTCACAATAATAGCTTTAACTAGTACTGTAGAAACAGGTCTTTCCTCAGCATCTGCCACTATGTACCATTTCTAACGTGCCTCTTAATGAGGGTTGTGAAGCAAACAGCTCAATTCGCTTGCTTCTCTGGGTGATAATAGTGTGGTTAACTGCTTAACTCATTCATTTTCCTGAATTGTAGCAATGGAGTAAACTGGTTAGTTCACTCATTTCCCTGAACGATAACAACGGGTAAACTGGTTAGTTCACTCATTTCTCTGAACGATAACAATGAAGTAAACTGATTAGTTCACTCATCTCCCTGAACGATAACAATGAAGTAAACTGGTTAGTTCACTCATTTCCCTAAACGATAACAATGGGTAAACTGATTAGTTCACTCATCTCCCTGAACGATAACATTGGGTAAACTGATTAGTTCACTCATCTCCCTGAACGATAACAATGAAGTAAAGTGGTTAGTTCACTCATTTCTCTGAACGATAACAATGAAGTAAACTGATTAGTTCACTCATCTCCCTGAACGATAACAATGAATTAAACTGGTTAGTTCACTCATCTCCCTGAACAATAACAATGAAGTAAACCTGTTAGTTCACTCATCTCCCCGAACGATAACAATGGGTAAACTGGTTAGTTCACTAATCTCCCTGAACGATAACATTGGGTAAACTGGTTAGTTCACTCATCTCCCTGAACGATAACAATGAAGTAAACTGATTAGTTCACTCATCTCCCTGAACGATAACAATGGATAAACTGATTAGTTCACTAATCTCCCTGAACGATAACAATGGGTAAACTGATTAGTTCACTAATCTCCCTGAACGATAACAATGGGTAAACTGATTAGTTCACTCATTTCCCTGAACGATAAAAATGAAGTAAACTGGTTAGTTCACTCATCTCCCTGAACGATAACAATGAATTAAACTGGTTAGTTCACTCATCTCCCTGAACGATAATAATGGGTAAACTGGTTAGTTCACTCATCTTCCTGAACAATAACAATGAAGTAAACCTGTTAGTTCACTCATCTCCCCGAACGATAACAATGGGTAAACTGGTTAGTTCACTCATCTTCCTGAACGATAACATTGGGTAAACTGGTTAGTTCACTCATCTCCCTGAACGATAACAATGGATAAACTGGTTAGTTCACTAATCTTCCTGAACGATAATAATGGGTAAACTGGTTACTTCACTCATCTCCCTGAACGATAACAATGAAGTAAACTGGTTAGTTCACTCATTTCGCTGAACGATAACAATGAAGTAAACTGGTTAGTTCACTCATTTCGCTG
>NW_013674228.1:23055-24945 GCF_000517525.1 Limulus polyphemus | reverse complement strand
CTCATCTCCCTGAACGATAACAATGAAGTAAACTGGTTAGTTCACTCATCTCCTGAACGATAACAATGAAGTAAACTGGTTAGTTCACTCATTTCGCTGAACGATAACAATGAAGTAAACTGGTTAGTTCACTCATTTCGCTGAACGATAACAATGAAGTAAACTGGTTAGTTCACTCATCTCCTTTAGTGTCAACTATTAAGTATATTATTTACTTTGTGTGAATATGCCACGTATGTCATTCATAGACAGAGAAAAGGGGAACAATCCATGACTGTCTACTGAGGTTCTAAAATGACAATGACATGAAAATAGGGCTGAATCTAAAACAATTACAACACTTCCCATTTGTCTCCAGAAGATACAAAGAAGTATCAAATAAACGGAAATCTGATATTTTTTATTAAAACCTTCACCTTTAACTTCTACGTTTTATGTAGCTCTCAGACAGGTTAAACGAATATGTACAACTACTTATTGTGGGCGGCTGGGGAGTAGCCTAGATGTTAGCATAGCGGGCTGTGTATCGAAAGGTTCAAAGTTCAAGATGCTATATGCTGCTGAAAACAAACCACACTTTCAGTTAAGAGTAGCTGTAAAGATGACGGGTGATGCCGACTGATTTTTTTACAACTGGTCAGCCGTTGGAAATCAGGAATGGCTATTCTTGAACCTCAGGGGTCGTTGACCTAGCCGTTTAGCCCTGTGTCACATAAAGTATCATTCACGCTATAAATACATAGTTTGGAAAAGCATCTTAAATGTGGAATTCTGGTTCACTATCCGAAAATAGAAAGGGGAAATACACATACAAAAGAACTTCCCAACAGTTCACACAGTAGTCTTGGGGGATGTAACACAAGATGTGGGGATGTAACACAAGATCTGTAGTCTTGTAAAACTGGCTAATGATGTGGGGATGTAACACAAGATCTGTAGTCTTGTAAAACTGGTTTATTATGTGGGGATGTAACACAAGATCTGTAGTCTTGTAAAACTGGCTTATTATGTGGGGATGTAACACAAGATCTGTAGTCTTGTAAAACTGGCTCATTATGTGGGGATGTAACACAAGATCTGTAGTCTTGTAAAACTGGCTCATTATGTGGGGATGTAACACAAGATCTGTAGTCTTGTAAAACTGGCTTATTATGTGGGGATGTAACACAAGATCTGTAGTCTTGTAAACTGGCATACATTTATCAATAATTTAATTTTAAAATGTGCAGAAAAGAAGAAAGTACAAAAACTGCCCACGACAGTTATCAATGAAGAACAAAATAAAGAAAAAATACGTTGTTAATATTTTCGGATAAAAACAGACAATTTATTGTTAGTCAATAGTACGTCTGTAAAACCTGTTCTTGATATCCTAGTTTAATGTCACCATGGTCGTTTTTGTCTAATTAAAGGAGAAAATCTAAATAAAACATAACAATTATCATATAAGTTTCTCTTCGAGAAGAGAAAGAATTGGTTTCTACTTGTGAAGAAACTTGAAAAAATTCTCTTGTGTGCCTGATGAAGTAAGACTCCACCATTGAAGTTGAAAGCTTGCACCAAATAAACCCACAAACAACGTATGGAAACACGTCTGTGTATTTTATTTTCATTTATTTTATTTATAATCTCACATTTATTGTGAGTATAAAAAGATGTTTTAATAGTTTAGTTTAGTTTTTAGCCAGTCAATAAAAATATATTTCGTAGGATTTTTTCTCATATTCTGATGTAAAGAGTAAGAAATAAAAATTAGCCACAAAACCTTGTGTGCCTGATGAAGTAAAACTCCAACATTGAAGTTGAAACCCAACTTCAATGGTGGAGTCTTACTTCATCAGGCACACAAGGTTTCAACTTCAATGTTGGAGTCTTACTTCATCAGGCACA
>NW_013674228.1:16886-22232 GCF_000517525.1 Limulus polyphemus | reverse complement strand
ACATACG
This sequence comes from Limulus polyphemus, assembly GCF_000517525.1. Classification (NCBI taxonomy): domain Eukaryota; kingdom Metazoa; phylum Arthropoda; class Merostomata; order Xiphosura; family Limulidae; genus Limulus; species Limulus polyphemus. Next base: position 22,225 of record NW_013674228.1, on the reverse strand, counting down.
ATAAGGTAAATATTTAACCTTGTCGGTAAGTCTGGAAGACGTTGTTTGGTACATACGATAAGGTAAGTATTTAACCTTGTCGGTAAGTCTGGAAGACGTTGTTTGGTACATACGATAAGGTAAGTATTTAACCTTGTCGGTAAGTTTGGAAGACGTTGTTTGGTACATACGATAAGGTAAGTATTTAACCTTGTCGGTAAGTTTGGAAGACGTTGAGAACGAATCTTTCTGTTTCTTGGCATAATTATTCTTGAAGAAACTTGATTTATTTTGTTGGGTTTAAATTTGAAGAGACATTGAAGATTGTATGGTTAACCTTTTTATAATGCTTTTTTGTTGAATTGGGTGGTTTGGTCTATAACTTAATTATTTGTTAGCCTATGTATTCTTTCTGTATACCGATGCTCTGAATCCTGTTTGGCCAATTTTCAGTTCAGAAATGTTAGAGACTCGTTGATTACAATTTCAGAAGTGAACTGTAGAGTTCGGTATTGGTGTTGAAGATAACGAAGGAAATCATGAAGATTGTCCAGATGATTGTTTTTAAAGAATTGAAAACAATATTAGTGTTTTATTTCTTTAAACATTCTTAATAGTTTCCCCAATATTTGGTAAGGTATTCATGCCATGTTTGTCTTGATATCCGAATGTCTGAACAACAACTACATCCTTGACTTTAAACACAAACATCGTGGACAGGAATAAGAGGTCATTACCACAACATCTTAACTCACGAGATAAATCAAAATATTAACCATCCCCTCGTATCTTCTTCATTTTAAATCATCATGACCTGCTCAAAGGATAGTCCACACTTATATTTGGTGAACGATAAAAACAACAGTAATAGTATAACCTTCACACTTCTAGAAGTTATTTATTTTATAGTTTATGTAAGATTAATCTTTAAATACAGTCAATGATCAATGTTGTTGTTTTTTTCCAATCAACTAAATCGTATCACTTGTAATCTTCTAAGCTTGCTCTAGAGTGACGACACTCTAGTTAGGCCTTCTCTAACCAAATTGTGCCTGATGAAGACTCCAGCAGTGGAGTTGACACGAAACAAACGTGTGGAAAAATGTCTGTACATTTTATTTTATTTAGTTAAAACTAAACTAACTCTAAAAGAATGTTTAAATGAAAGTATAAATTAACAAAAAATGAAAATGTAAAACCCTTAGAAATGAAAACAGTGGGAAAGTGCACTGTTTTCGAGTCAAAGAAACCAGTAACATCTTTAAAAAATTTAAATGTTACCTCATTATAAAAATAAGTTAAAATTATGTTAGAACAAGGTAAACGAAATTTAATTATAGTAAATAGTACTTGTACGATTATAAGTTAAAAATTGATACCTGTGGTAAACTTATCTATTTTTTATATTAACTCTGGAACTACCAACTAGGTCCAAAATGACCCCTTCTAGACAGTTAAAAACTACGATTATAAATACAATAATAGATTTATGTATAATAGTGTTAATTTCACCCTTTCTTGAGTTACTGTATTGAGTACTGGGTCCACTGGACTTACATTCTAAAACGAATCACAACATCTTCCTGGTAGTTTCAGTGTTAAACATACGACACTGTTTATTAGGGAAATACTAACTTACGATTTGTTCTTCAGCAAAACTTGATATTAATTAATATCGGCTTCATTTATTTTAATAATTACATGATGATAATTTTTTTAAACATAAACCAGACTCTGAATAAAGGGATAAGACTTTAAATGGCTCTCCGAACTTTGATAGGACTAACGTACCATACTTTTTGCTGTCCCTCTAGTGCTAATACTACACAGAGAAATGAAAGAGGCAGGACTAAACGAGAACAGAAAGATGAAAGGTGAGACTCTTTAATCCCTCCGTGCATGGCAGCTGAGATTAACTAGACCCAAGCTGGTTGGCTTTCATCGCTTTGCTTATCTTCTCTTTACTAAACATATAACAAGAGGCTTACACACCAAAACTAAAATCAAGTCTAAACGATTTAGATAAAAATGTCGGTCTTATTTAAAGGATGAATTAACTTAACCTACTCTCAATGGAGAAGCATCGAAGCCAATGAACCAAGAATTTTGTAATCCGATAAGTTTTAAAGCATTTTATTGAGTAAAAAGATTCCTTTTTCGCTAATAATGAAAGAAGACTCGTCTTCTAAAAATGCTCACGTTTTGCAATGAAACTCGGGTATATATTTGAGCGTAAGTAAGAGCAATTGACTTTTATAGTATCTTAGAAACAAACTAAATATACATTCAATAAAACGAACTAAAAATAGTTAAATTAATTCAAAGAAATTTATATTTCTAACATAGGCACAAGTGTCACAATATTTAGTATGTAAAGTATCTGTCAGCTACTTAACACAGTGTTTATGACAAGAAATATACCACAGCTGCAACACTCTCACAGCTGCACGAACAAGTTTCAACTTGTTTTGTACGTTATCAAGGACACGTTTACTTTCAGAACCTTTATAGCAAAAATACGGTATCTTGTTGAACTTGATAATGTTACCAGTAAAAATTCTGGTCTTGCAAGATTTAAGTGCATAAGATGTAGATTTACATATGGAAGTCTCCATCTACCCTTCCTGAAATGTACGTGTTTTATTGTACCAACTTGATGTACAGTATGTAACCCGTAAAAATTAAACAATGCAGGTCAAAATCTATATACGATGAAGTTACACAACCTGCTTTGTAAATGGAACAGTCACGTCCCTTTTGTGACGTCTGGGGGAGGAATCAAATCATTTTACTTGAGATCCTTGCTTGAAAGTATGACCTACATACGTACGTGTTCTGGCTATTAGACAAAATATAACTACAAGATGTCATAAAGAATACCACAATCTAACTTTTGTTTTCCTTTTTATTTCTATACTATTATAAGCAGTAACAAACAATAAACATTCTGCGTGTCGTGGAATACTAATGGGGTATATTCTTGTCTTGGAACACTGTGTAGCATAGTACAAGACGCACCTTTCCATTTGTTGTATTTCACAATTCGATTTTAAAACCGAAACTTAAGTGGTGTCATTCTATTATTTGGTGTAACAATGTGTCTTATTGCAACAGAAAATTAATCATAAAGGGTTAACCTAACCCTGATATATGATTGGCCCAAACATCCTCAACATTTCTTAACCCTTAAATCAGCGTTTCCCAAACTTTTTTGGCCACGGAACACTTTTCAGCCGAGAAAAAGCTTACGGAACACTAGACATTTGAAATATCGGTGTAGAGTGTATGTTGTGCGCGCAGCGCCCTCTAGAGTTGTATATTATTCATTTATTTATTCAATCACATTACATATTAATGTATTTTTACATTTTTATGCTTATAATATATTTTAGGTACAAACCTCTCCACTAAGATATTATGTAGAATAGATATGACATCTTCTATAATTCTTCTTTAATGTAAAATCAATATTATCTAATTCTAATACATAGGAAAATACTTCATAATAAGTTATGATCGTACAAAAAGTGTTAAATATTTTATTAACATTTAAAATCATGATTTTCTCACGGAACACCAGTGTTCCGCGGAACATAGTTTGGGAAACGCTGTCTTAAATCATCGACTTGTTCTTCCACCTTCACTGAGGGCCCCCTCGGTAGTTCAGCATTATATCTGAGGGATTATAGCGCTAAAACTCGGGTTTCAATTCTCGCGGAGGTCACAGAACAGATAGCCCATTATGTAGCTTTGCGCGTAACAAAAAAACAAGCAAGTTTGTGTGATTACGTGTTACAATACTAGCAGTTATTACTAGGATTAATAACAACATTTGTATTTTTGTATAACTCGTACGTTAGTAGCAACTATGTGACTAAAAAGTTATAAATCTAGAAGCAATTTGGATGTTTAAAAACAGATTAGTTGGTGTCCAGTAAGAAATTCTAGTGTTAGCAAGTAATTTAACGCAGTCACGAGCTTCTGAAACACTTTTACACAGTTCAATGAAATCGAAATTTTTTTTCAAATATTATTTCACACAGAAATACACACGTTTTCAAGAAATAATCATTACCATAAGTATAATTCAATAAGTTTTATTAGAAAAGCTACCTCCAAAATAATTTTGATAGACATGAAAGATTTGTTTATTTTTGAGTTCACATATGATATGTATACATACTTCTTTCTATAGTGAAAAAATTGAAAACTTTATTGACGAAAATAAATCCCTAATTAAAAGAATGTTTGGAGAATATGAAAAGTTTCCAGAAGGATCTTATAATCCTCCTTTTTCAACCTACGATGGACATAAAATCCCTACGCGATCCCATCGGGGTCCCAGATCCACCTACGGCGCGACCCCTAACAAGTAAGTCGTAAAATAAAAAAACAGTTATTCTATCATTTTGCTTATTTATTTGTAAAATTGTAGTTTATCATAGCATTAGTCCATTGGTAGATATTCATAAATTAGGCAAATAAAAGACGAATAAATATTTATAATCTATTGTGGTTTTGTAAAATTCAAATGTACTTTTTGCATTAATTGTAATGAAATATTTTTAGTTATTTAAATATAAGCAATCTTACGTATAGCACGTCTGAGCATATTGAAGGCGTTGGAAAGAATAAAACAATAAATTAAGTAAACAAAAATATTGGCGTTTGACAATTACGACTAAAGTTAGTGAAATATAAGTTGAGAGAATTCTTTATCAGAACTGAGGATGTATTATAAAAGGAAAAATTTAATCTTAACAGAATTTGAGTAATGACTAAAGTATTTGGTATTATGAGGTAACAAATCATTCAGTCACGGATGATAGGCCTAGCTTCTACTTTAACAAATTTGTACATTATTAAACGTAAATTGTGTAGAAGTTGGTAATGGAAATGATAGTAGAGTAAATTAAGTACCTGTGTACAGGAAATTTTAAAGTATTACAGATTATACTAATTAAAATTATATCTGAAATGGTGCTAGTTACTAGTTCAGAAGTAATTAGTTTATAAAGCTGAAAATTATAGTAGAAAGACAGAAAAGCTTACCATTTGATTACAACACATTAGGCCTAAAGAAAAATTTCTAATGGCTTTCTGCTGCTCGTGACCTGTACAAAAATAATGCGATAGCGCGATTTTGTTTCACTTCTCTTTGAAATTTATTTGTTAAAAGCAGCAATAACACTAAACCAATTGCACATCCAATGGTATTGTATATAAAACTTAATATGATGTTGATAATATATATGGCTTTAATGTTTTCTTTAGTTTTATATATATTGTTGCGTCAGCGAGTCACATGACTGGTGTGGCGCCACCTATTTTCTAGAACTATCCTGTAACTTGGCGAATGC
>NW_013674228.1:13783-15898 GCF_000517525.1 Limulus polyphemus | reverse complement strand
TTACGGAAAGTTAATTAACAAACGGAGACGTAACTATATATATATATACTTGTTTAATGGACAAATGCAGTCTGTACATATTAGATATATTTCGACAGTAAACTCTCTGGTTAATACTTATTGTTTTGAAGAAGAAAGAATTTCGATTTGAGAGTTTTAAAATAACGTAAGCAACCATCAGAGACCGCCTCTCTTTATTTCTTCTTATTAGTCTTACACAAACTATTACTGTATTGTGATATACATAATATACGTAAGGAAATGACACCAATTTTCTGGGACAATACCCAGTTTTAGAGTAGTGTCTTAGGAGAAACTCATCCCGATTAGAGAAAATTCAATTATGAAGCGTTTTTACTTTTTCGTTAGTAAAATCCTCGAACCAAAATTACACATTATGCTATATATCTGTCGTAGCAACACTTTATTGAAACTAAGACGTTATAATTTTAACTCTACCCTTTATTGGCTTTTTTTTACGTTTTTTGATTTTTTGTGTTTCATAACACATTAAAATGAATCTCAAATCATGTAATGTCGTCACAGTGATATCTAACATTTCTCATTATTGGAGATTTTACATACTAGCAGAAACGCCGCCCTACGCGTGATTGTTTGTCTAATTGTCGTATCCATACCTCATTGAAAAAATTTAGAAAAAAGTGGACATTTTCTAAAAACGATATTTTTCTAGGAAGTACTGCACGGGGAAAAGTATCCGGATTGTTCTCTTTAGTCATACGCAACTCATTGCATAAAAATGATCCAATGTACCGAACTTAAAATTGTCATAAATGTTACTGATATAAACTGTAATGGTTTTATATATTAAAAGTGGGACCGTTTATTGAAAAAATAATAGTTTTTTAAGAACTCCAGTTTTTCAGTACTACATTTAAAAATTGCTCCAAATAAAGATATAATCAAACCCTCACGTACAGTCCTAGTGAAATCCGTATTCTTGTTGTGAGGATATTATTATTTTTTTAATTGTGTTATATGATAAAGAAATGGTTGTTGCACATACCACAGTTATTTTTTCTAATTGTCTGAATCTTTAATACCCAAAGTGTTAATTTTTTATCGATTTTTATTTGAGGTCCCATTCAGCAGATGGAGCAGGAGTTTTGGTTACATACATAGGTATTGACATACACGCTACGTTCATTATAGTAAGATAAGTTTTAGTTATCCCGAATTTTGATGAAATATATATATATATATATATAGCCACTTTAACACATTTCAGATGTTTTATTGATTTTTAATTCTCTCGCTTTAATAAGCTCATGATATTTTTTAACTCATATTCCTGAAAACTTACCAACGACTATTTTCTTTAGAGTTGACGCCTGTGAGTCTACGGTAGAGATTGTCACTCCATACTGGGCTTCAAATAGTGCTGGGAAAATTAGGGCTATAATTAACACAAAACATTTACAACAGGCTATACAACAAGAAGTATGCCAGTAAGTAATATAATTATTATGTAATGTTCCTGTTTTGAAATAGACAAGAGGACTGGTTAAATAATTTGTAAACTAGAAAATCAATGACTTAGTTTTAATGAGCTTCTTGCTTAGGAACAGAATTAGAAATGTATTTAAATAGCTGTATGAATATTAGGTTAGTATAATATATAAATATATTTAAATAGCTGTATAAAGATTAGGTTAGTATAATATATAAATATATTTAAATAGCTGCATGAAGATTAGGTTAGTATAATATATAAATATATTTAAATATCTGCATGAAGATTAGGTTAGTATAATATATATATATCTAAATAGCTGCATGAAGATTAGGTTAGTGTAATATATAAATATATTTAAATAGCTGCATGAAGATTACGTGAGTATAATATATATATATATATATAAATAGCTGTATAAAGATTAGGTTAGTATAATATATATATATATATTTAAATAGTTGTATAAAGATTAGGTTAGTATAATATATATATATATATTTAAATAGCTGTATAAAGATTAGGTTAGTATAATATATATATATATATTTAAATAGCTGTATAAAGATTAGGTTAGTATAATATATATATATATATTTAAATAGCTGTATAAAGATTAGGTTAGTATAATATATATATAT
>NW_013674228.1:0-12877 GCF_000517525.1 Limulus polyphemus | reverse complement strand
ATATAGCTGTATAAAGATTAGGTTAGTATAATATATATATATATATATTTAAATAGCTGTATAAAGATTAGGTTAGTATAATATATATATATATTTAGGTATTTATAAATTCAGAGGAATTAGTAAGTGGTGTTGACCAATTGCTTGTATCTATACATGACGTCAAATTCCTCTAATCAATAATTACTTTTCTGGCGGGGGGGGGGGCATATAAATAGAAAGTTGATTTTGTCCGAATCACAAGGCGTTCTCGACTGTGTCCTCAGTGGGATTTACGTGTTAGTTTAAATCAATATTTTTACCTTATATATATTTGATATTACTTTCATACAACAGACGTTTACTTTTTTATTTAGTTTAAACATCACAACAGAAATCTTTTCTAATATTTTGCTTAAATTAACATAGAAGAAATCCTTTTTCGAATATTTTATTGTTTAAAGCACCGTCTAGTGTTTTGTTTAAACATCACCACATAAACTCCTTTCTAATATTTTGCTTAAATTAACATAGAAGAAATCCTTTTTCGAATATTTTATTGTTTAAAGCGCCGTCTAGTGTTTTGTTTAAACATCACCACATAAACTCCTTTCTCGAAGAATGACCGATCAAACCACCCATTTCTCTTCTGAACGTTTTAACTGTACAAAATTCATATAAATTAACAGAAAATTATAATTTTTACATGTTAAAAATTCTCGTTAATACTTATTTTACTAACATAAAAGACGTATGATTAATTTAAGTGTCTAGTAAATCAGATAACAATTTCAAGTTTTTTCGCCCATGTTTGTAGGAATTTTGTGTACCAACACTAACATACAAGAGGTTGCCTCACAATTTTTATTTAAAAAACGAATTTGGGGCTATTTAGTTTAACCAGGCATCCAAGCCCCTGTTTCCATTATAACTATATTTTTTTAATGCTATCTTGGTTTGTTGAGTTGCCCCCTAATCTTCGTTCCTCCCGCACTTTTATCATAGACCTTTCGTCATGTTCCCACGGTGTTTACAAGGCTCGAGACCGCCCACAACGATTTTTTTTCATCATCTAGGCTTTGTTTTGGCTGAGAACCAACTAGACTCGTCAGTTTGATGGTGTTTGTTACCCCTTCCACCCACCTTCTTTTATCTTGTTGTTCTAGACAAAGAAAGAGTAACTCCACAAATGACACACAAAGATCCCTTATCTCATTCTGACTGCTACAGTTGAACAATGAATGTATGAAAAATCCCAGCAGAAAGCTAAAAGTCTAGAATGTTGAGTCAACCCCTGGCGTTTGTGAAGAATAGTTATACATTGTTACTGAGTACCATCTGGGGAATACCCGATAATATCACTTTACTAATACCCGATAATATCACTTTACTAATACCCAAGGGTATTAGTAAAGTGATATTATCGGGTATCAGTAAAGTGATATTAGTGATATTATCGGGTATTAGTAAAGTGATATTATCGGGTATCAGTAAAGTGATATTATCGAGTATTAGTAAAGTGATATTATCGGGTATCAGTAAAGTGATATTATCGGGTATTAGTAAAGTGATATTATTTTACTAATACCCGATAATATCACTTTACTAATACCCGATAATATCACTTCACTAATACCCGATAATATCACTTTACTAATACTCGATAATATCACTTCACTGATACCCGATAATATCACTTTACTAATACCCGATAATATCACTTCACTAATACCCGATAATATCACTTTACTGATACCCGACAATATCACTTTACTAATACCCGATAATATCACTTCACTAATACCCGATAATATCACTTTACTGATACCCGACAATATCACTTTACTAATACCCGATAATATCACTTTACTGATACCCGACAATATCACTTTACTGATACCCGATTTATTTTATTATATAAAGTAGTTTGTCGTTTAGTAGATAGATGGCTGACATTCATACTCTCCTTATTATATAAATTAGTTTGTCGTTTAGTAGATAGATGGCTGACAGTCATACTCTCCTTATTATATAAATTAGTTTGTCGTTTAGTAGATAGATGGCTGACAGTCATACTCTCCTTATTATATAAATTAGTTTGTCGTTTAGTAGATGGCTGACATTCATACTCTCCTTATTATATAAAGAATAGTTTTCAGCCACTTATTGTTCCGTACATTTTTGTTTATTTTTGTTTCAGATCGCAGGAGACCAAAAGATGTAATGCAGATTGTTCGTGTGAGCAGAAGTACAAGTGGCATAGACTTCTGGCGTACGACCCGGATGATGATTGTCGGGGGATATTTATGGATTGGTTTCTCTTTCCTTCTTGTTGTGTTTGCAGGTGCACAAACTTAGTTACCAAATGATCCGCTGGCCACTATTTTGAGAAAGTGATAAAAGACGAAATGTTTTAAGCTAAAAAACATAGAAACTTAATAAGAAACTAAAAAAAAGGAGGCCATAACTTTATAAAATGTGGATCTCGAACAGTTATGTTTGAAATTTGTTGCTGTTAGGATTGCAGTATGTTTTCTTAGCTAGCAATGTCTGTGGCGACACCTAGGAGTGCAATCATTAACGAATGGTGCTAACGATGTTATAAATGATGAAATTGAAACAATACTCTATAAAAGTACAAGTTCAGTATGAATTCTTGAATCTATATGTCAGATTCGACATCTGGTGTTATTTGTGAGAACTAATAAAGCCAAGTCTGCAGTAGGAAACAGAAGATGTGAATATGCGAGACAAATAAATCCGACACCACCTTTCCGAATAGATGTATACATTATTTTAAAGTATATAATATGGTGTTTTTACTTATATAAACGAAGCTTACCTTCAAGGTTTGTAGTTTTCATGGAAGATCCACTTAGATCCTGCTGGTAGATGAATAATATCAGTGTTTCTACTATTATTGCAAGTGTTTGTTTATATAATTTAGAGCTTAAGTGATGTAATACAATGCTTTACTTTGTAATAAAACATGCAAAATGTGGATTATACATACAGCTTAATTTTTCTAGTTTATACTAATAAAAACTCCCAAGAATCCATAATGTATAATCTCGGAGAACACGATAAACAGTAGATTATAGACTATCAGGGGGATTTCGACATTTTGACCTTTACTTTCCAAATGATAATAAAACTTCCTCAGACTTATTTTCACATCAAATATTTCTGGTGCTACTAGTCCTAACGAAACCACAATGGCGAAATGTAACTAAAGTATGTTTATTTTTATTATCTGTAAGGTAAAAGGTCGTTTGGATAACACATTTCTTGTACAAAATAATAACACCGTGTTGAGATTCTTTGTATATTTAAACGAAAACTATATTCTCTGTACTGCTTTTTTATTGAATTTGTTTTCAGAAGTAGCTGTTTGTTCTTGAATTTCGCGCAAAGCTACACGAGGGGTATCTGCGTTAGCCGTCCCTAATTTAGCAGCGTAAGACTACAGGGAAGTCAGCTAGTCATCACCACCCACCGCCAACTCTTGGTCTACTCTTTTACCAACGAATAGTGGGATTGACCGTCACATTATAACGCCCCCACGGCTAAAAGGGCGAGCATATTTGATGGGACGGGGATTCGAACCCGCGACCCGCAAATTGCGAGTCGAGCGCCCTAACCACCTGGCCATGCCGGTCCTCAGAAGTAGTTGAAAGAGATACACAAAAAGAATCATGAAAAAAAACACATTTAAGGTGTATAAATGCGAGTATAAAGTTACTTAAACTAACAAAAGTGTAGCACCAAGAGTACAATCAAATGGAAAACAAATCAGGGCAAAGATATAAATATAAGATCAATTGACCCTTTTATTTTCTCTAGACTACTCCAGAAAAATATTTCAGGAAGCTAAAATAGCGATAGATCAAAGTATAAAAAAAACACCAAAAAATGTCCATTTTTATGCTTAGTCTGCTATCGAGATTAAAGCCGCCTTGAGACAAAAACTGTTGTAAGCCTGAATTATTAAAAACTAAAACGAATGGTAACTTTAGAAGGCTAAGTTTTGGTATGCTTAGCTTAATGCCCCTAGGTAGCTCATGTCTGCGGTTTTCGATACTCCTGATGGGCACAGTACAGATAGCCCATTATGTAGCTTTGTGCTTAATTACAAATAAACAAAAGCCTAGCTTAAATAGCGGGAAATACTGAAACAAACCCAGAACTCTGCTGACAGAAGTTTTTATAGAGGACGCTCGTTGTTCGTAATCTTCCGGCTCTGATTCCGTGCTAATTGTAAATCGTATAAGTCTATGTATGTATGTCTACGTGTACATCTTTATAACTGGAAATGGCAGTGATTTATATGGGTAATGTTTCTAGTATTAACCCTATTTTCTTCATTGATTAATATATTGATTGATTTCCTCGATTAAAAAGTATTTTATTTGTATTAAAAAGTGTTCAACAGACGCCAAAAATGTCACAGGTTATGAACAAGGACACACACACACAAATATATTTGAAACGTTTCACTCAAGTTGACGTGTATTCTCTTTCAAAAGTATAAGTCGACGAGAAGTGAGACTTTTTACGCCTCGGGCAAGGCTTAATGTGGAGAGACGTCTTTTCTACTTATGATCATAATTTCCATTTTGTATTTATTGTAATCGTTTTCAAAACACACAAATATTGATTTCTAAGTTTTTGGTTCTTAGATGAACCTGGGGGGTTAGTAGAAACCAAGTGATGACAATGGAAAATTTATAACTCAGTGTTATTATCTTTAGTGCACAGTGCAGCGGTGAGTATGCAGAACAGCTTTCTGTTATTTCGCTGTAAGCATAGCGACGTTGTTGTGGAAACTCGTTATCTAATTATCCCGAAAACAGCAGTAATTATGGAGACATAGAAGCTTAGTAATATAATTAACACCAAAATAGCTGGAACTATACCGACATAGCGGTAGGTGGTAACATAGCGACGTAATTAAGATTGTTTTAAAGACAAAACATCCACACATTTAACCCTAAAATAGTGGCAACTAGTAACATGACTTTAACAAACGATACAACCACACATTTAACCCTAAAATAGTGGCAACTAGTAACATGACTGTAACAAATGATACAACCACACATTTAACCCTAAGATAGTGGTAACTAGTAACATGACTGTAACAAACGATACAACCACACATTTAACCCTAAGATAGTGGTAACTAGTGACATGACTTTAACAAACGATACAACCACACATTTAACCCTAAAATAGTGGCAACTAGTAACATGACTGTAACAAACGATACAACAACACATTTAACCCTAAGCTCATGTAACTAGTGACATGACTGTAACAAACGATATAACGACACAGTTAAACCTAAAATAGTGGTAACTAATAACATGACTGTAACAAACGATATAACGACACAGTTAACCCTAAGATAGTGGTATCTAGTAACATGACTGTAACAAACGATATAACGACACAGTTAACCCTAAGATAGTGGTAACTAGTAACATGAATGTAACAAACGATATAACGACACAGTTAATCCTAAAATAGTGGTAACTAATAACATGACTGTAACAAACGATATAACGACACAGTTAACCCTAAGATAGTGGTAACTAGTAACATGAATGTAACAAACGATATAACGACACAGTTAACCCTAAGATAGTGGTAACTAGTAACATGAATGTAACAAACGATATAACGACACAGTTAACCCTAAGATAGTGGTAACTAGTAACATGACTGTAACAAACGATATAACGACACAGTTAACCCTAATATAGTGGTAACTAGTAACATGAATGTAACAAACGACACAGTTAATCCTAAAATAGTGGTAACTAATAACATGACTGTAACAAACGATATAACGACACAGTTAACCCTAAGATAGTGGTAACTAGTAACATGAATGTAACAAACGATATAACGACACAGTTAATCCTAAAATAGTAGTAATTAGCAGCAAGTTATAATAAACAACACAGTTAGTTTTAAAATAGCCACATAGCCATAACTAGCAAAATACAGTAATAACAAAACTTGCAAAAGTCACTATTTCAAAATGATTCTATTTTAATACAAGCCCAGTCACGTGATTGAATTACATTTCCCACTCGTAAGCTAGTTACTTGTTTGAAATGTGCCACCTATATTGATGTTTCCTTGCACGTGTGTGTAATCGTAACGTTTAGCTAAGTGACTATTTAACCCCGGGCTCTATTCTTCTAAATCTGGGTTATTAATGAAACAAAGACATATTTAGATTAGAATCTCTAGAGGGAGCTACGATCAGGTAATTTGGATAAGTTTAACTAAGGAATCATGAAAAGAAAGAATGCGTTAGGAGTGAGTGCAGCACTGTCAACGAAATTTTAGACTTATAAAAAAATAAAAAACTTCCATGAAAATGTTTGTCATGTCTCGTAATTTATTTATTACATGTCTTACGGACAACTTAACTTTCCTGATGATGACTCAATAATATGGGTCGAAACGTTTTAATTAGACTGGTCTACAAAATTGAACTTTTTTTCTCTCATCAAAGATGTAAACACACTTTACTAGACCAGTTTTACACGCTGATTCCAAATCTGTTTTCGGATTTCTTATAGCATATCTAGTTATCGAAATATGACTGGTGTTAACTTCAGCACAATTTAGGTAATAATCAAACATTAGGCGAGTTAACGTTATAACTGTTACAACAGCCGTAGTCACGTGACGCTCCTGGCGCTGGTAGCGTGCGTGATGAGTTTCTCGAATGATCGGGGAAGTCCATGTGTGTTCGAGATGCCCTCTTCTTTAGTATTTAAGCCTGGCAGTGCAAGCCAGCAGGGATAAATGAAGAGAGAACAGTGGTTACTTTCATTTCCGTGTAATTTATGATTCTGTTAATTTCGAGCTAGTGAGCCATAATGTGTGTTTTGCACTCGTCGAGAGCGAAGTTATCGAGATTATGAATCGCTGTGATTTATAGCGTGTATTATAAAACTGGTTAAGTTTAAAGTGACGAGAAACGTACTGATTGTGTAACTACTGTGTACTAAAAGTTTGTATCGAGGAAGAATAAACTGGTTTAATCAAGAAAGGACTTGTATCGCTGAGGATTCTGGGAAAAAATTTCTACCCGAAACAAACAAACAAGCAGATACGTAACATAACTTTATTCATTTTTTCAGTATAATTCCCATAAACGTTATACACACCATACACTAGGTTACAACAGGAAATATACAACAACTTAAATTATAATAATCTTTCGAGTTTGATCGGTTTCATCACGAAAACTTGACCTACTAGAAGAAAACCAAAAACAAATTTGGAATCAGCGTCCCAAGAGCTATCTAGTCCACCTATAATTATACCTGATGAAAATGACTTGTTGGTCAGTTTACTACAGTTTAATATTACTGTACAAATTGTTGTATAATACTAGTTCATTCACTATCAGACCATATATGATACCCAGAAATATTTTACACTAATTGCTGAAATAGTGATACAAGTGATAATATTAACTCTAACAGAAGTCTGGTATACAGATAGTAGTAACATTATTAACAGAAACAGAAGTCTGGTATACGAATAGTAGTAACAATATTAGCAAAAACAGAAGTCCAGTATACAGATAATAGTAATAATATTAACAGAAACAGACGTCTGGTATACGAATAGTAGTAACAATATTAACAGAAACAGAAGTCTGGTATACAGATAGTAGCAACAATATTAACAGAAACAGAAGTCTAGTATACAGATAGTAGTAACGATAATAACAGAAACAGAAGTCTAGTATATAGATAGTAACAACAATATTAACAGAAACAGAAGTCTAGTATACGGATAATAGTAACGATATTAACAGAAACAGAAGTCTGGTATACAGATAGTAGCAACAATATTAACAGAAACAGAAGTCTAGTATACAGATAGTAGTAACAATACTAACATAAACAGTAGTTTAGTATACAGATGGTAGTAACAATATTAACAGAAACAAGTGTCTAGTATACAGATAGTAGCAACAATATTAACAGAAACAGAAGTCTAGTATACAGATAGTAGTAACAATATTAACAGAAACAGTAGTTTAGTATACAGATGGTAGTAACAATATTAACATAAACAGAAGTCTAGTATACAGATAGTAGTAACAATATTAACAGAAACAGAAGTCTGGTATACAGATAGTAGCAACAATATTAACAGAAACAGAAGTCTAGTATACAGATAGTAGTAACAATATTAACAGAAACAGAAGTCTAGTATACAGATAGTAGTAACAATATTAACAGAAACAGAAGTCTAGTATACAGATAGTAGTAACAATATTAACAGAAACAGAAGTCTAGTATACAGATAGTAGTAACAATATTAACATAAACAGAAGTCTAGTATACGGATAGTAGTAACAATATTAACAAAAACAGAAGTCTAGTATACAGATAGTAGTAACAATATTAATAGAAACAGAAGTCTAGTATACAGATAGTAGTAACAATATTAACAGAAATAGAAGTCTGGTATACAGATAGTAGCAACAATATTAACAGAAACAGAAGTCTAGTATACAGATAGTAGCAACAATATTAACAGAAACAGAAGTCTAGTATACAGATAGTAGTAACAATATTAACAGAAACAGAAGTCTGGTATACAGATAGTAGCAACGATATCAACAGAAACAGAAGTCTGGTATACAGATAGTAGTAACAATATTAACAGAAAAAGAAGTCTAATATACAGATAGTAGTAACAATATTAACATAAACAGAAGTCTAGTATACAGATAGTAGTAATAATATTAACAGAAACAGAAGTCTAGTATACAGATAGTAGTAACAATATTAACAGAAATAGAAGTCTGGTATACAGATAGTAGCAACAATATTAACAGAAGTCTAGTATACAGATAGTAGTAACAATATTAATAGAAACAGAAGTCTAGTATACAGATAGTAGTAACAATATTAACATAAACAGAAGTCTAGTATACGGATAGTAGTAACAATATTAACAAAAACATAAGTCTAGTATACAGATAGTAGTAACAATATTAACAGAAACAGAAGTCTAGTATACAGATAGTAGTAACAATATTAACAGAAAAAGAAGTCTAGTATACAGATAGTAGTAATAATATTAACAGAAACAGAAGTCTAGTATACAGATAGTAGTAACAATATTAACAGAAACAGAAGTCTAGTATACAGATAGTAGTAACAATATTAACATAAACAGAAGTCTAGTATACGGATAGTAGTAACAATATTAACAAAAACAGATGTCTAGTATACAGATAGTAGTAACAATATTAATAGAAACAGAAGTCGAGTATACAGATAGTAGTAACAATATTAACAGAAATAGAAGTCTGGTATACAGATAGTAGCAAGAAAACCCTTGAATCAGTCTGCTCTAACACAAGAAAATCCCTGAATCAGTCTGCTCTAACACAAGAAAACCCTTGAATCGGTCTGCTCTAACACTCTAACACAAGAAAACCCTTGAATTAGTCTGCTCTAACACAATAAAACCATTAAATTAGTCTGCTCTAACACAAGAAAAACTCTTGAATCAGTCTGCTCTAACACTCTAACACAAGAAAACCCTTGAATTAGTCTGCTCTAACACAAGAATATCCCTGAATCAGTCTGCTCTAACACTCTAACACAAGAAAACCCTTGAATCGGTCTGCTCTAACACTCTAACACAAGAAAACCCTTGAATTAGTCTGCTTTAACACAATAAAACCATTGAATTAGTCTGCTCTAACACAAGAAAACCCTTGAATCAGTCTGCTCTAACACTCTAACACAAGAAAACCCTTGAATCAGTCTGCTCTAACACAAGAAAATCCCTGAATCAGTCTGCTCTAACACAAGAAAATCCCTGAATCGGTCTGCTCTAACACTCTAACACAAGAAAACCCTTGAATCGGTCTGCTCTAACACAATAAAACCCTTGAATCAGTCTGCTCTAACACGCTAGCACAAGAAAATAAATTGAATCAACCTGCTCTAACACAAGAAAATCCTTGAATCAGTCTGCTCTAACACTCTAACACAAGAAAACCCTTGAATCAGTCTGCTCTAACACTATAACACAATAAAACCATTGAATCAGTCTGCTCTAACACTAACACAAGAAAACCCATGAATTAGTCTACTCTAACACAAGAAAATCCTTGAATCAGTCTGCTCTAACACAAGAAAACCCTTGAATCAGTCTGCTCTAACACAATAAAACCATTGAATCAGTTTGCTCTAACACAAGAAAACCCTTGAATCTGTCTGCTCTAACACTCTAACACAAGAAAACCCTTGAATCAGTCTGCTCTAACACAAGAAAATCCCTGAATCAGCCTGCTCTAACACAAGAAAACCATTGAATCAGACTGCTCTAACACAAGAAAACCCTTGAATCAGTCTGCTCTAACACTCTAACACAAGAAAACCGCTGTCCCACTGGGGGGGGGGGGGGCTATACTTGTAGTAATCATCATCTTTGTAACAGAATTTTCAGATTTCGCTTAAGATGGAATAAGTTATTCCGAAACGTTCCAACCTTGTAAATAAAATGTTTTATGTTGTATCAACTGTCTTTATCTTCATTATAAAACCTCATTAGTATAACACCCTACTCACCGGGAGCTTTATGATATAAAACTGATAGTATAACACTTTACACACCGGAAGCTTTATAACAAAACTGATAGTATAACACCCTATTCACCAGGAGCTTTGTGATATAAAACTGATAGTATAAACCCTATTCACCAGGAGCTTTATGATATAAAACTGATAGTATAACATCATACTCACCGGGAGCTTTATGATATAAAACTGATAGTATAACACCCTACTCACCAGGAGCTTTATGATATAAAACTGATAGTATAAATCATAAAGCTCCTGGTGAATAGGGTGTTATACTATCAGTTTTATATCATAAAGCTCCTGGTGAATAGGGTGTTATACTATCAGTTTTATATCATAAAGCTCCTGGTGAGTAGGGTATTATACTATCAGTTTTATATCATAAAGCTCCTGGTGAATAGGGTGTTATACTATCAGTTTTATAAAAAGTCAGATATCTATAATTTCACATCATTAATTACAGACGCTATTCTACAAGAGGGTCCAAGTAAAACAATACCCCGAACCTTAATTCATGAAACTTACCCCTGAAATAAATAACCTAATTCAAAAAAGATGACTCCGACGTCGATTTATAACAACTCGAGACCCCCACCCTTAAACCTGAAATCAATTACGCCAATAATCAAATTAAGAAACTAATCAAAATCCAACAGCACAATTGTAACACCTTTTTCACGTCAATCGATGAAACAAAATCTAACCTCACGTAATTCTGGCTAACGACGGCACAAATACTCTTTCAGTCAACATTACTTAGAACAACACCACGACACAAATGCTCTTTCAGTCAACATTACTTACAACAACACCACGACACAAATACTCTTTCAGTCAACATTACTTACAACAACACCACCGCACAAATACTCTTTCAGTCAACATTACTTACAACAACAACACCGCACAAATACTCTTTCAGTCAACATTACTTACAACAACACAATGACACAAATACTCTTTCAGTCAACATTACTTACAACAACATTTCGGCACAAACTGACGATGAAAGAGCCAAACTCTTTGCATAATATTATAGAAAGTCATTCAACACATACCTAGTCAACCAACCTTTAATAGTCAACATTAAACTTTTAACACTAATCTTTATTCATACCAACAGTCAACATTAAACTTTTAACACTAATCTTTATACATACCAACAGTCAACATTAAATTTTTATCACTAATCTTTATACATACCAACAGTCAACATTAAACTTTTATCACTAATCTTTATACATACCAACAGTCAACATTAAACTTTTATCAATAATCTTTATACATACCAACAGTCAACATTAATTTTTTATCACTAATCTTTATACATACCAACAGTCAACATTAAACTTTTATCACTAATCTCTATACGTACCAACATTCCCGATTACTGCACCAAACTATCAAAACCAGCACAATTACCATTTCCGTCTCATCTCCTTTAAAAACCCTTAAATAATTACATAATTAAAACCTCTCTGACAAGATATTAGATTACCTAGTAGGCCTGTATAATGTATCTACTATCTGGCCACTACTCGTCAATAATTACATAATTAAAAACCTTTCTGACAAGATATTAGATTACCTAGTTGGCCTGTATAATGTATCTACTATCTGGCCACTACTCGTCAATAATTACATAATTAAAAACCTCTCTGACAAGATATTAGATCACCTAGTAGGCCTGTACAAAGTATCTACTATCTGGCCACTACTCGTCAATAATTACATAATTAAAAACCTTTCTGACAAGATATTAGATCACCTAGTAGGCCTGTATAATGTATCTACTATCTGGCCACTACTCGTCAATAATTACATAATTAAAAACCTTTCTGACAAGATATTAGATCACCTAGGAGCCCTGTATAATTTATCTACTATCTGGCCACTACTCGTTAATAATTAAAATAATTCCCAAAAAAAGATGCGAACCTCAATTCACCTAACAGTTACATACCGATAAGCCTTCTTAACACACTAGGCAAACTTATGGGAAAAATTATCTCTAAACGTTTATTCCACTTTCTAGAAAATAATGTTAGGACAGCGGAAGTCACGCGACGCTGGGATCATGCGCGCTGGAGTTTCTCGAAGGATCATGAATTTGCCCGCCAGCTCGAGTGTGATCAAGATGCCCTCTTTTTTAGTATGTATAAGAAAGCAAAGAAAGCCCCAGCAGCAGATAGATAATTGAGTCAAGGGAACAGTAGGCACCGTAAGTAAAGTGTATGAATCACTGTGATTTATAG
>NW_013674227.1:28488-29942 GCF_000517525.1 Limulus polyphemus | reverse complement strand
GTGTAACAGCTCTTAAAACAAATACTTGTGCTATCAAAACCACGTGTAACAAGTGTGTTAAGATTTTAACGTGATCATTAGAACTATGTCTAACGTTTAAAGTGTGTAACAGCTCTTAAAACAAATACTTATGCCATCAAAACCACGTGTAACAAGTGTGTTAAGATTTTAACGTGATCATGAGAACTATTTCTAACGTTTAAAGTGTGTAACAGCTCTTAAAACAAATACTTATGCCATCAAAACCACGTGTAACAAGTGTGTTAAGATTTTAACGTGATCATTAGAACTATGTCTAACGTTTAAAGTGTGTAACAGCTCTTAAAACAAATACTTATGCCATCAAAACCACGTGTAACAAGTGTGTTAAGATTTTAACGTGATCATGAGAACTATGTCTAACGTTTAAAGTGTGTAACAGCTCTTAAAACAAATACTTATGCCATCAAAACCACGTGTAACAAGTGTGTTAAGATTTTAACGTGATCATTAGAACTATGTCTAACCGGTTTTGATGGCATAAGTATTTGTTTTAAGAGCTGTTACACACTTTAAACACGTGTAACAAGTGTGTTAAGATTTTAACGTGATCATGAGAACTATGTCTAATGGTAGGTATCTTTGTTATCGAAGACTGAGGGCTCATACCGCTCAAAAACGGGTTTCGATACTCGTGGTGGGCATGGAACAGATAGCCCATTGTGTAACTTTATGCTTAACAAGAAGGAAAGAAACACTTCCTTCCAGAATACCTTAAAGTACCAGAAACTTCGAGCAATCATTACGAACCTTTATAAAACCCGATACTCCTGCTTTCACGAGATCAATACATACAATGACAGGACATCCCCCACCTTCAGTTTCCGCGCGTCTACATGTGACAGGACATCCCCCACCTTCAGTTTCCACGCGTTTACATGTGACAGGACATCCCCCACCTTCAGTTTCCACGCGTCTACATGCTCCTCCAAGTTTGATTTGCGTGTACTGTGTTCGAACCTGGTTACACTCTAAAAACTGTAAGGACTCTTCGTTGAAATATGGGTTCGAACCCCTTACGAAACTAATAAAGTACTTAAGATTGACATTGTTGTTCTGAAGATCACATCCTTTCTAATACCCCGAATCTAGTAAGTCATCAATAGGGATTATGTAAATTAGCTTCCTGGAGTTTCACCTCTAACGAGATGTATACGTATCTCACTGAGGAATTACAGACGCAAACTTAATAATAATGTGTGAAGCGTGAGAAGTTCTATAAGTACTGAGAGTGAAATAACCGAACTAGAGATTTCAAAAAATATAGTGTCCTTATTACTGAGAGTTCTTTTTTTTTTCTTTCTTACAACTCCGACCCAGGCCCCGGCATGGCCAGGTGGTTAGGGCACTCGACTCGCAATCTGAGGGTCGCGGGTTCGAATCCCCGTCACACCAAACATGCTCGCCCTTTCATC
>NW_013674227.1:17081-27488 GCF_000517525.1 Limulus polyphemus | reverse complement strand
GCGAAATTCAAAAAACAAACAAACAAACAAGCAAACAACTCCGACCCAGGTTCTACACATTGTCTTTCGCTGGGATTGTATGTTTGTTCTTGGGCAAAGTTACATGATGGGCTATCTGTGCATAGCCATCTTTAATTTGAGCTGATAGGCTATAAGAAAGGCAGCCAGTGAACATCACCAACTACACACTCTTGAGCTGCATTTGTCTGGATGAAGAGTGGGATATGACTGTTACCCTTATAACGCACCTACGACCAACAAATGCGGAGCACATTATTTTTTTTACGGCAACGGACAGCGAACCATGAATCTTCGGGCTCATAAGCACGATAACAACTAAAGCAGTGTTACCCAACATGACGCAAAACATCAATCCTCGGGGGGTCTCAAACTGAGTTAATAACTACAAGCCAGCGTTACACTTTGTTAACTTTAATAGCTGAAACTAATAGTCGGCATTTTTACTTGTTCACTAAAAACACGTTTGGTATTTACCACCTGAACGGTGACCCATGGGCAGCTAAATTGTTAAGTCAGACACACGAAGGTGACCAGGATGAGGCCCTTCGGTCCGCAACATATATCCGTCTCCACGGGTTCTCTTAACTGAATAGTGGTATTGACTGTAACTTTGATAACGCGCTTACTCTCGAAAGTGTTGAAGCGAGTTCATCGAAATATTATGAGCTCGAACCTTGGACCTCTCAATCCGCAGACCGGTAAGCTAACTAATAAACAAATATATTATCATACAAAGTAGTACTTTTAAAAATTTTCTATACAATAAAGATTTTGTTCACTGATTTCCCCCAGACGTATTTTTTATAACGTGCAAGCTTTTGAGATAGAGAAAGACAGAGTATAAAAAATTAGTTTAAAGTCAATTTAAGCGTTTTACGAAGTACGATACGACTTTTTAATTGGATTACACACATACATATGTATATCAGTAGACAGGGGGGGAAGCCCTCAACAATCTGTTGAAGAAAATAAACTTGCAAATATAGTCTCAAAATGAGTAGTTTCAAGATTCACACGTGGAGTTAAAGGTCTACTCCCTAAATAATTTTCGGGCGTTTCCTTTCTGTAAACGTTTGCTCTCATCATTTTTACCTGATTTGGTTTCAGTTTGAATAATATTTCAATTTGTATAGCAGAAAATGTTTTAGAGAAGAATCTGGTATTATATATACATCATTCTAGTCACTTTTATGAATACCTAATGAGAGTTTGAGCGATACAAAAAAAAAAATGTTAAAGAAGAATCAACTGTCATTTTGTTTGTTTAATTATAAGTAGTTTGGAGTTTTTCAGTAAATTTTCTATTTGAGAAATTGAAGTGCTGAAGGAAAATCAAATTATTCACGTTTTCCAGTGTGTGTAAGTCTTTTTTTTTTTTTTTAATGTTAATTCTTACACATTCAACAGTATGGCATGGACTGGAGGGTTTGGGCGCTTGACTCGCAATCTGAGGGTCGCGGGTTCGAACCCCGTCACCAAATATGCCTACCCTTTCAGCCGTTGACGCGTTATAATATGACAGTTAATGGTACTATTTGTTGGCAAATAGTAGCCGAAGAGTTGGCGGTGGGTGTTGTTGACTAACTGCCCTCTTCCTTATATATCACTTTATACAATTAGGGATGGCTAGTTTATATATCCATCGAGTAGCTTCGCACGAAATTAATCAAACATTGACCTTTGAACTGCCTAATAGATTACGATAACATTATTTTTACATGTACCAGATCCTGTGTAATTCTCAAATAAATAAAGAAAACATTGTGAACTTGGCTATTGGAAATATCTATTTTTCCAAGAAATGGTTATACGTACTTAATAATTCAACCCGTTTATTCTTCAGTGCAATCCAGGCCAGGAGCTGCAGAGCCCTCTGATGGCCACTTGATGCAGTATAAGATCGATATGGAGACCTATGACTTTAAGATATTCTGGATTGGCTACCACTTGCACGAGACTGGCAGCAAAGAAAACCAGCTTGCCAGAGAAATTGGACGACGAAACGTTAGTCGACTTTTGAAACTTGTTAGTCTTAACTAGAACTTGTTAACTTTGAAAAAAAAAAGAAAAAAACAGTTTTAGATAACGCTGTAAAATAAGATCAATTAACTTATATAAACGTTGCGTTATAAACTGGAGAAGAATTGGAAAGTAATATGTCATCAGTTCCGTAAATAACTTGTTGGAATAACGGACTGATGGGCACAACTGTACCGTATGGAAGACAGATATGTTGAAGTTAAGAATTATGAAATTGGAGAGCTACAGGAACTTCCTCATTGGGCTGTGGATTACACGTTACGTTAATGGTAGGTGAACGTGTTTTATGGATTGCTTGCCTATGTGTTATGATGAAATATAACAGATTACAATATGTCTGTACTAAAAGGGTTATGTTTCCTGTTTCTGTTTTGAATTTAAATTTTTTTTTATTATTTCTTAGCACAAGCATACCTATACATATAATTTACAACACAGACATATCTTCAGAGATATCACAGTAATGATATATCTACACATATATCACTACACAGACATATCTACACATATATCACAACACAGACATATCTTCACAGATATCACAGTAATGATATATTTACACATATATCACTACACAGACATATATTCACATGTAATTCACAACACAGACATATCTTCACAGATATCACAGTAATGATATATCTACACATATATCACAACACAGACATATCTTCACAGATATCACAGTAATGATATATTTACACATATATCACTACACAGACATATATTCACATATAATTCACAACACAGACATATCTTCACAGATATCACAGTAATGATATATCTACACATATATCACAACACAGATGTCTTTACGTATATTACAACATAGAGATATCTTCACATATATTACAACAGAGAGATATCTCTACGCATATTACATCACAGAGATATCTTTACGTATATTACAACACAGACATATCTTCACATATATCACAACACAGATATACCTTTAAGTATATCACAACACAGATATACCTTTAAGTATGTTACAACACAGATATACCTTTACGTATATCACAACACAGACATATCTTTACGTATGTATAAAAACACAGACATATCTTCACATATATTACAACACAGATATACCTTTACGTATATCACAACACAGACATATCTTCACACACATATTACAACACAGACATACCTTTAAGTATATCACAATATAGGGTATCTTTACACACACACACATCAAAACACAGGGTATCCCATAATATGACGATACATAATTATCTACTTATATACATTGGTATAATTTTTCCAAAGTTTCGTGATTAATTTTATTGATCGGAAGTATTCCGATCACTAGCACGTGTTTTTTCTTCAAGTTCCATAATTAGACACACTTGTTATGTCAGCCAACGTGTTTCTCCATCAGATCCTCATAAATAACAACCGTTTATACTGCAAAATAATTCAGTTAATAACATATGTAATAAATATACTCTCTCTCTCTCTCTAGCAAGTGCCCCCCAGTGGCTCAGCGTTAAATCTGTGGATTTATAACACTAAAACTCGGGTTTCGATACCCGTGGTGGGCACAGCACGTATAGCCCCCTGTGTAGCATTATGTTTAACTCCAAACGAATAAATGTCCCCAGTAAAATAGCCTGGCCTCGAATATGCTCGCCCTTTCAGCCGTGGGGGCGTTATAATTTGATGGTCAATCCTACTATTCGTTGGTAGAAGATTAGCCCAAAGGATGGCGGTGGGTGGTGATGACTAGCTGCCTTTCCTCTATTCTGTCACTGTTAAATTAGGGACGGTTAGCGCAGATAGCCCTCGAGTGGCTCAGTGGTAAGTCTGTGGGTTTATAACGCTATAAAATTGGGTTTTGATACCCGTGAAGGGCACACCACAGATAGCCCTTTGTATAGTTTTTTTACTTAACTACAAATAAGCAAACAAATTACTAAATCGATGCCATTATTGAAACAACCCGGCATGGCCAGGTGGTTAGGGCGCTCGACTCGTAATCTGAGGGTCGCGGGTTCGAATCTCCTTCCCACCAAACATGCTCGCCCTTTCAGCCGTGGGGGCGTTATAATGTGTCGGTCAATCCCACTATTCGTGGGTAAAAGAGTAGCCCAAGTGTTGGCGGTGGGTGGTGATGACTAGCTGCCTTCCCTCTAGTCTTACACTGCTAAATTAGTGACGGCTAGCGCAGATAGCCCTCGTGTAGCTTTGCGCGAAACTCAAAAACAAACAAACAGTTATAAAAACATTTATTATAACTAGTTTTGTACATAATAACATAATTTTTAAAAACATTTTTGCATTAAAAAAAACATTCTAGCGATTTTTAATGCAAATAAAACCTGTTTATTAACATCACTATTTTTAATTAAAACTCGACTCACTTGTTAGCAGGTGTTTCCTGCACGTAACATGTCACACCTGTTTCCTTTTCAAAGAACTGTGTTGGTCACATTACATGGGGTCAGAAAAAAAAGAAGCTTTATTTGAATGCTTTTTACTCTTATCTCGTTTGACACAGAGGGAAGGCTTTAGTTAAGCAGCTTACAAGGAACCACCAACCAGTTTCACATGTTGGCTTTCCTGCAGATCAAGAACTGAAGTTATTCACGGATTATTCGAAACTTATAATTTATTGTTATGTCTCGTTTCGTGGCCAGTTTAATTACATCAGATGTCTAGTTCGTACAAAAGTGATGTACGATACTTGTGTGTAGGTATGATTTACCTTCAAGTGTGTGTAGGTATGATTTACCTTCAAGTGTGTGTAGGTATGATTTACCTTCAAGTGTGTGTAGGTATGATTTACCTTCAAGTGTGTGTAGGTATGATTTACTTTCATGTGTGTGTAGGTATGATTTACCTTCAAGTGTGTGTAGGTATGATTTACCTTCAAGTGTGTGTAGGTATGATTTACCTTCAAGTGTGTGTAGGTATGATTTACCATGAAGTGTGTGTGTAGGTATGATTCACCTTC
The DNA here is from genome assembly GCF_000517525.1 of Limulus polyphemus. Lineage (NCBI taxonomy): Eukaryota > Metazoa > Arthropoda > Merostomata > Xiphosura > Limulidae > Limulus > Limulus polyphemus. The sequence goes on along the minus strand of NW_013674227.1, from coordinate 22,471 downwards.
AAGTGTGTGTACACACTTGAAGGTAAATCATACCTACACACAACTTGAAGGTAAATCATACCTGTAGGTATGATTTACCTTCAAGTGTGTGTTTAATAAACCCCAATTGTTCTTGACGTTAACAGTAGATGAATAAACAGTTCCGATTCTGAACTTTTCTTATGAGTAATTACAGCTAACGAAGCAAACTCTTCAGAGAGATGACTTATTACATCATTCAACAGAAGTGTTTGTTTAAAAACAGGAAAAAACGATGTAGAGTTAGTATAGTATTAGAAAATTATCGATCCTACACTTATGATTATGTTTCTTTAATTGATTAGCCTACAGATCGGAGAAAATTCTTGTTTATCCTAGTACTTTGAGAATTATTAATGTTGGTCATTTAGCTCATTAATAACAAGCCTTTGAAAGTGGTAACTGGTCGTTATTGACTAGGTTTAACTGTTGTATTTGTAACTAGAGTTTATGTTTAAAAGCAGCAGGTTTAATATTGTGTTTTTAGCTGTAGTACACGTTATAAACCAATAGGTTTAACTGTTGTATTATTAATTAGAGTTTATGTTTAAAAGCAGCAGGTTTAATATTGTGTTTTTAGCAGAACAAGACAAACAGGGTGTTATTATTCTCAGTCCTTCTACATTACTAGACAAATATCATGTCTTTCTAACTCCTCAACAATGCTACACAAACATATTGCTTTTATTAGTTCTCAACAATGCTACACAAACATCGTGTTTTTCATAGTTCTCAACAATGCTAGACCAACATGGTGTTTTTCATAGTTCTCAACAATGCTAGACAAACATCGTGTTTTTCATAGTTCTCAACAATGCTAGACCAACATCGTGTTTTTCATAGTTCTCAACAATGCTAGACCAACATCGTGTTTTCATAGTTCTCAACAATGCTAGACCAACATAGCTGAGGGTGGCAGGATGTTTGTCAAATAATCTAACAACTGAGAGTGGCATGATGTTTGTCTAGTAATCTAACAACTGAGAGTGGCATGACGTTTGTCTAGTAATCTAACAACTGAGAGTGGCATGATTTTTGTCTAGCATTGTTGAGAACTATGAAAAACACGATGTTGGTCTAGCATTGTTGAGAACTATGAAAAACACGATGTTGGTCTAGCATTGTTGAGAACTATGAAAAACACGATGTTTGTCTTGCATTGTTGAGAACTATGAAAACACGGTTAGATTACGAGACAAACATTATGCCACCCTCAGTTGTTAGATTACGAGACAAACATCATGCCATTCCGAATCTCGAGGATTATATTGTAGTACCAGAAAACTACTTCGAGGTTCATACTTAAAACATTAAAACTCTAAATTTCGTGCATTTTTTTTTTACTTGTACAAACATCTTATTTTTGAAAGGCGGGTTGTTGTTTTTTTCTTCATAGCTTCTTTTCAGCTCCTCCTCCTTTCTACTTTATCGATAGTCGAGTTTCCAATGTTATTCGCTTCTATTTCCATAATACTTGGACTTAGTGAAGAAAAAAAAAGATATTTAAAATTTATTATTGTGAAAAACAAAAGTTAAAATGATTATTTAACAGAGTACGTGCTTTTAAGTTACAGAAACAATGTGAAGTCTTGAACTCGCTCTGTAAGATTTCCCATGGAGAGGTTCTTCGTGGGTCGATAGCCAATAGCTGGCTCCGTGAATAAATAAGGAATGTTACTTAGGGTATCCGTTTCTTATTTGTTATGAAACTCCAATGAATTTCATCAGTCTTTACGTCTGGATGTAAGAATAAACTTAGGTTAATCTCCTAACCATAAAAAAAACAAAAACAACAACATTAAAATTCACTGAGCAGATACAACTAGGGCTGATTTCAGAGCATAGAAATAAAAACAACGATTATTTTTCAAAATCGTATTAACGTTTGCATTATCTAACTCGTGGAATATTAGATCACAAAATATAAAATAATCCCATCTGGATAGAAGGGAACAAATACATGACATTTTCAAACTTTGTTCTAAAATGGAAAAAAAAAGAAAAAAGAAAAAACGAAAAACCATATCAAGTAAAACGAGGATAATTTTGTAAAATAATTAGAGAAATAAATACAAAGTGCTAACTTCCTTTTTCAGGTTTTAAAGCAGCACAAACGTGAAGCTTAACAAGATACTGCCATAACTAAACACCCCACTGTCTTACAGTGAAATAGATATACGTCTAACAGTACTGTAGACAAATGTATTGAACTATTAAGCCTAATAAAGCCACAATGACGAAATTTAGCTGATATAAAACGTTTTTTTTTTTAACTATTAGCTGGAGAACATGAGTAATTTCTCTTTACTAGCTTTATTGCCCAAACATCTGATATTGTCTCAAATGTTATGTAAATAATTCTGATAATGCTATAGACATACATCACTATAGAGAGATATATTTTTTAGATAAATACGTGATGTTTTCTAAAATGTGCAAAAATTATATAAAAACAAAAAACAACTAAATTCCCATTCCATTATTTAAATTTAATATTGCAAAATCTCAAAATGAGATTTAATCTTTAAAAGCCCGTTTAATAATAAAACATAAGACAACTGTTTTTTTTTTATCAGATGACTTGCATAATATATATCACGTCGTAATGTTAATCGGTTGGTATGCAATGTACTAGTTTTGTTCATACTGTTGCTCTGTGACGGATGTAGGAACCATCCGCACATGTTGGCTTTGGCGTATCTAGTAACGATGATTGATTAATGATGTTATATTGAAACAATGTTGAGTATACAAATAAGCAAGTCATGTGACAATCACAGTCTATACAAAGTTATGATGGAACGGCATGTATCAGAACTACACTTTGATATTGATAGTTTCATAGTTAGTGTGGTGCCCCGAAAACTGATTTGCTTTTGGGAAGACTATTTAATAGCTCTTTTAGACGAAAAATATTCAAATACTCAGATAACAAAATTCTTTTTTAGTTTATTACTTTAAAATCTCTAGACAGGGATAGCCATTGTATTTAATGTTTTTTGGAAAACAAAGGAATGTGGGTCAAATTAGGGCACCAGGACCATCCATAAAGAGACTTGCAACAAGTCATATCCCAGCCGTCGTAAGCAAAGTGTGATATCTTGTAGCAGATGAGAATTCCTTAACACAAAGGTATGTTGGAAAACCAGTCCACGTGCCTCTGCAATAGTATGCAACATAATCAAGAAGAATCGTGTGTACATGTTGTTTCCACGAAATATATATGTTCAACCGTCGCATACCTCAAGCAACTGGAGAATGAACAGGTATTCATGCTATTCCATACAAAGATATACCGGACTTCCGTGTGATTGGACTGTTCAAACTGGCATTAGGAAACTGTCACAGTTACACTACAGATGGATTATGGAAAGCATCAAGGAGGAGAGATATGTTTCGGACATGACAGTCTTTCCCCAGAGTATTTTATTACAACCGTAGTATATGTTTCAGTTCTAATCACATCTGGTGTTTCTGATACAGTCATGGTTAATAATCCAGTTATATAACCAAACTTTGTGTCCAGACAAAACCACAATTGGTGTTTTAGTGATGGATATAAAAATAATTTAAACAAATTTCCAGAAAAAACCGAAACAGGTTGTTTTATTGACTACTGATGATAAGCATTTTTTTGACGAATAAAGAAAGAATTCGTTTGAATCTAAATCTCATAATTTATCAGTGACTATCGATATTTTACAATATTAAAGCCAAGCAGAAACAACAAAAACCCCTCTCTCCAAGAACAGACTATACATATAGTATCGTTCAATAGCTCAATTTAATCTTATATGGTTTCCATCATATAAGTATTTGCTGCAATACATTTAGAGTATCGATTCTTGATTACCTAGCCTAATAAAATCTCGTTAACCAATGAACGCACATTTTCTAGAGTATACAGTCAATAGGTCTTGATTAGTTCTACTTAGAAGCTGGTTACGTCACAGCTTATCGGATCATTGAATACTTATGGCAAAGTCGAGATCTCATTATGAAATAATTTAATAACGACACTAACGTTCAACATAACTTTCAATACTAATTTGGGGGAAATGTTTTTAATCGTGAGAATTGGGCCAACAAACTAGTTTTGAGGCTCCCAACCACGTTTATCAAGTCATATATATATATATATATATATATTATCTTCCAAAATCCAAGGTTCTATTCCCACTCAAGTAAAGAACACGGATAGCCTATTGTGTATTGTTTTCGCTAAAATAAACAAATAAACGAAAGAAAACAGGCAATTTGAGCAATAGAAAATTTAGAGAGGTAGCATCAGAGTATTCTGTATTTTCACTGCTTTCAAGAAAGATTGTTTGTTTGAAGTTAAGCACAAAGCTACACAATGGGCTATTTGAGCTCTGCCCACCACGGGTATCGAAACCCGGTTTATAGCGTTGTAATTCCGCAGACATTCCGCTGTGCCACCGGGGGGGGGGGAGCCTGGCGTTGTAAGTCCGCAGACATACCGCTGTGTCACTGGGGGGAGCCTAGCGTTGTAAGTCCGCAGACATACCGCTGTGTCACTGGGGGGAGCTAGCGTTGTAAGTCCGCAGACATACCGCTGTGTCACTGGGGGGAGCTAGCGTTGTAAGTCCGCAGATATACCGCTGTGCCACTGGGGGGGCTTCAAGAAAGAACAAAAAGGGTAAAGTGGTCACTTCGTAATATAATATTGTAGAGAATGTTTTATGCAACAAATAACAGCAAGACGTCGTTGCCCTAGACGATTGGTTGTTGTTAGTGTGTCGTAGTACTGTTGAAAAACAAGGAGTAGTTGTTGTTAGTGTGTCGTAGTATTGTTGAAAAGCAAGGACTAGTTGTTGTTAGTGTGTCGTAGTATTGTTGAAAAACAAGGAGTAGTTGTTGTTAGTGTGTCGTAGTATTGTTGAAAAGCAAAGACTAGTTGTTGTTAGTGTGTCGTAGTATTGTTGAAAAAACAAGGACTAGTTGTTGTTAGTGTGTCGTAGCATTGTTGAAAAGCAAGGACTGGTTGTTGTTAGTGTGTCGTAGTATTGTTGAAAAAACAAGGACTAGTTGTTGTTAGTGTGTCGTAGTATTGTTGAAAAACAAGGAGTAGTTGTTGTTAGTGTGTCGTAGTATTGTTGAAAAGCAAGGACTATTGTTGTTAGTGTGTCGTAGTATTGTTGAAAAGCAAGGACTGGTTGTTGTTAGTGTGTCGTAGTATTGTTGAAAAAAACAAGGACTAGTTGTTGTTAGTGTGTCGTAGTATTGTTGAAAAACCAAAATTCCCAAAAGTTAATAAAGAAAGTATGATAATATTTACATGAATTTAGTTGATTTATCATCAATTTCAAATATTCTTATTAACGATGGTTTGAGTAGCACGACACTGACCG
>NW_013674227.1:11272-16287 GCF_000517525.1 Limulus polyphemus | reverse complement strand
AATTTAAAGTGTAATAGTCCTTGGAACGGTTTTATTGGACACTTACTGAATTTAAAGTGTAATAGTCCTTGGAACGGTTTTATTGGACACTTACTGAATTTAAAGTGTAATAGTCCTTGGAACGGTTTTATTGGGCATTTACTGAATTTAAAGTGTAATAGTCCTTGGAGCGGTTTTATTGGACACTGACTGAATCTAAAGTGTAATAGTCCTTGGAACGGTTATATTGGACACTGACTGAATTTAACGTGTAATAGTCCTTGAAACGGTTTTATTGACACGACACTGACTGAATGTAAATTGTAACAGTTCTAGGAACAGTTTTATTGACATGACACTGATCGTATATAAAGTGTAATAGTCATTGGAACGGTTTTATTGGACACTGACTGAATTTAAAGTGTAAAATATTTGTTGTTGTTTTTATAATTCTCCTTTTCTGTAATATAGCTTAACTTTTCGTAGAGACGTTTATTATGTATAACGAGACAAGAATTTTCAAGTCAGTGTTTGAAGGACTATTACACTTTATATTCGGTCAGAGTCGTGTAACTTAAATACTTCTAAGGACTATTACACTTTATATTCGGTCATAGTCGTGTAAGTCAAACAGTTGTAAGGGCTATTACACTTTACATTCGGTCAGAGTCGTGTAAGTCAAACAGTTGTAAGGGCTATTACACTTTACATTCGGTCAGAGTCGTGTAACTCAAACAGTTGTAAGGGCTATTACACTTTAAATTCAGTAAGTGTCCAATAAAACCACTATAAGGACTATTAAACTCTACAGTCAGTCAGAGTCTTTTCAATGAAACCGTTTCAAAGACTACGTTTCAGACCAGGATTAGTAAACTAGCACCAGGCGTACAGAAAATGAACACAGAGCCCCTAAAGATATTAAAAATGTATAAGTTTTATGTTTTATTTATTTTTATCATTTTCTAATTAGTTCCTCTCTAGAAACTGAATTTATTATATCTCGTGATTAAACACTTTTTTGTTTGTTCTTCTTCTCAACATAATAACATAAATAAACCTTGATATTAAAAAATTACCCGAGGATAAAACCAGAAACATTGTAAATCTTATGTCACCTCCGGAGGTTTGAATACGTTTACCCTAAATCTATATGTTACTAGTTGCGTTGCCCGGGTTTTCGAAAGAAAAAAAAAAAAGTCCTGCTCTCCCTGTTTCTCCCTTGCCATATCTCGATAGGTAAAAAGTATTTTATGAATTTATGAAGACAACAATCTTAGATTTGATTTTTTGAAAATAAAATTCAAATCCGTTTTAAATCAGATTTTTCCTTATGAACGATGCTTTTGGTTTTTTCCTTTTGGGGGAATATTTAGGTTATCTTATACATGTATGAGTACCCCTTCTGGTGAACAGGATAAGTCTAGCTGTATTCCCCCATCCCCTGTTATCCCTCCTCAAATATTAAAAATTTCAAACGGAAATATGTATGTAATATTATGTTAATCTTGCTTTAATGTAAATTTAATATATTTTTATGAATGTGATACTGTGTTCACATTATGACATTGACATATTAAATCTACTACAAACAAAATGCAATATTGTACTTTATAATGTATCACAAGAAAAACAATCCACTTCCAGGTATCGAACCATCAGGAGAAGAAACGTAGAATAAAATATATTCGCTGGCTTGACTTTAATCTCATTTTACACAATAAGTATTATGATTTAAGTCTTACTCTTTTCACGCAGTCTATTTTATTGTAGACGGCATAATTTTATTATATAGGTTAGGCCTACTGTTTGTTTTTCACACACGACATTCTAATTCTGCATACATTTCTTTTGTGTTAAACATATAACGTATTAGTAGACGTATAGTTAATTATCTATAAGTAAATAGGCCTATAATGCTATATTCTAAATTAAATGTTAACTGAAACTTACCAAAAAATGTCAAGTTTATTCGTCTAATGCATATGTTAACGATGAAATTACTGGTTCGACTAGCAGACGATAGACGCATGTACCAACGAAAAATTGTCGTTTTGCGCACCTTCACGTGAGGGAAGTGTGACCTGCGCACTGAATGCGGCGGACAAACAAGCAAGCAAACAAACAGAGGGATTTTGAGTTATATATATATAAATGTACACAGGTAGCAATCATTTATGAAACTCAATACTGTTAGTTTTCGGTTCTTTGTCAAGGAAGACATTCATGTATTCATCTTTACGGAAAATAATCTTTCTTGTAGAAAATGAGTTTCCTGCTGAGATGAATAACGCTGCATTGTTTGCAAAACAATGTCAATGTAATTGTGGAATTGTTGAGATTTGTATTGCTGTTCTAATGCTTCCTGAAATATTGATTCTAATAATTATACACTGTTAATAATTAATGCGCAGTAAAATTAAAAGATGGATTTTGTTTGTTTTTGAATTTCGCGTCAAAGCAACACGAGGGCTATCTGCGCTTAGCCGTCCTTAATTTAGCAGTGTAAGACTAGAGGGAAGGCAGCTAGTCATAACCACCCACCGCCAACTCTTTGGCTACTCTTTTACCAACGAATAGTGGGATTGACCGTCACATAATAACGCCCCCACTGCTGAAAGGGCGAGCATGTTTGGTGTGAAGGGGATTCGAACCCAAGACCCTCAGATTGCGAGTCGAGCGCCCTAACCATTCTGTAAAATATATCTTTTTTTTTAATTCACAGTAATCAATACATTTATTATTAACTATTAAATAACCTAGGTGGTTCGAAATGAGGACATCTTGAAATGGAACCAACGAAGAAACTAGAAAATTCTAGATAAACTTTCTTGACTTTTATCGATTTTTTTTTTTTTTTGCAAATAGAAAATTTAAAGTCATATTTACATAACGAAAAATATCTTCCACAAACATGGCGTTCGTTTTGAGTCCTCAGAAATAACACAAGTTTATCTTCATGTGGGCAAACGAAAGGGTCTACTACACATGAAAACGATTGAAGAAACTTTAAAAAAAAATCCAATTCCTCGAAATACAATTTGGGGTTATATGTTGCGAAGAACATCTACCACAAAACGAGCGTTCAAGTAAACTTACACATTTAAAACTTCTTTGGAAGTTTAAGAAGAAAAAAAAATGAAGATCTGATTTGCCTTACCAGCCCACATAGGTTGTTTTTTTGCTGTTATCTTAATCAGGTTATGACTCGAATTAATATTATTCTCTGATCAACGAAAGTAAAAATCAGCTCGGTTATGAATATATACTGTTTTTACGTTCTTCGTTATAAGGTTTAAAATGTATTGTTTCGTCAGTTGGGAACCCTCGCTATTAGCGGTATTTTCGGCCGTAAACCCAATAATATCTTATGAAGTTTGGCCAGTTTGTCTTCCGCTGGATCAATCAGTGGTAAATTTAAGGAGTTACAACGATAAAATATGGGGTTCGATTCCAGGTGGTGGGCAGAAAGCAGGTAGCCCATTGTGTAGCTTTGTGCTAAAAACCCCAAACAAACAAACAAATCTGTCGACTCAAGATATTTAAGTTTGTCCTCAATCAGTATACAAACTGACAATGGTTTTCTTTGGTTTGAATTTCGCGCAAAGCTACACGAGAGCTATCTGCTCTAGCCATTCTTAACTTAACAGAGATAGACTAGAGGGAAGGCAGCTAGTCAACACCACCCACCGCCAACTCTTGGGCTACTCTTTTACCAGCGAATAGTGGAATTGAATGTAACATCATAACGCCCCCACAGCTGAAAGGGCGAGCATGTTTGGTGTGACAGAGATTCGAACCCGCGACTCGCAGATTACTAGACGGGCGCTCTAAACACCAGGCAACTAATAATGTAAAATAATCTCTGTAATAGAAATACAATAATAAAACTTACAAAAATATTAAAAAATAGATACGTTAAACATTCTAACCAGTACTATTAATAAAAGTAACAATAAATAAAGATAGTATACGTTACTTAAGCCTTACCATAAAAATCTTATTTGTAAATTACTCTAATAAAACTGATAACAATTAAGCTTCACTTACATGATCTAGTTCGCATCATAACAATCGTTATTAATGAAAGTTGATGATCTAAGTACTTCCTAAGATCACTACCATGTCTATCGTATCCCAGCAAGCCTGATGAGCTCTAGGATTGAGCGAAAGGCCTCGTCGTCCTGCATATAGCAGATGCAGGTGTGGGTGAAACAAGCTCTTAGAATTCTTCAAGTTTTCCTTCGACCCTGAAATTACCGACTTGTTTTTATCTCAGTTTGTTTGTAATTAAGCACAAATGGCCAGGTGGTTAGGAAGCTCGACTCGCAATCTGCGGGTCGCGGGTTCGAATCCCAGTCCCACCAAACATGCTCGCCCTTTCAGCAGTGGGGGCGTTATAATGCTACGATCAATCCCACTATTCGTTGGTAAAAGAGTAGCCCAAGAGTTGGCGGTTGGTAGTGATGACTAGCTGCCTTCCCTCTAGTCCTACACTACTAAATTTGGGACGGCTAGCGCAGATAGCCCTCGTGTAGCTTTGCGCGAAATTAAAAAAAAAATAAGCACAAAGCTACAGAATGGGCTATCTGTGCTCTGCTCACCACTGGTATCGAACCCCGGTTTCTAGCGTTGTAAGTCTGCAGACATACAGCTGTGCCAGTGGGGGAGTATTTTTATATATCAGAGGAGGCCACAAATTACGTCGTGTTTAGTTATTTTAAAACTCCTAGCGTAAAGAATTGGTCCCGGTATCGAATGAAACCAATTATTTTATATGTAAAATACTTAAATGACCCCTAAGCAGTAATTAGTGACATTAATAGTAATATAGATTATGCTTTCTGTTTGAGTGGTTTGTGTTTGTTTGTTTTGTTACTAAACACAAAATTACACAGTGGGATATCTGAACTGTGACCACCGCAGGTATCGAAACCCGATTTTTGGCGTTCTACGCCCACTGATTTACCGCTGAGGTACCGGGGGGGGGCGTTTTTTAATATTTTTATCAGAACAATTATGTTAGCGAAAAGAATGAG
>NW_013674227.1:2878-10340 GCF_000517525.1 Limulus polyphemus | reverse complement strand
AAAACAATATATATAACACTTAGATAAAGTTTGTACTGAATACTGAGAACTAAAAACAATATATATAACACTTAGATAAAGTTTGTACTGAATACTTAGATCTAGAAACAATATATATAACACTTAGATAAAGTTTGTACTGAATACTTATAACTAAAAACAATATATATAACACTTAGATAAAGTTTGTACTGAATACTTATAACTAGAAACAATATATATAACACTTAGATAAAGTTTGTACTGAATACTGAGAACTAAAAACAATATATGTTACACTTAGATAAAGTTTGTACTGAATAATTAGAGCTAGAAACCTTGGACTTGCAATAAGCAGCCAGACGCGTTAACCACTTGTCGGATCGTTTCTAACGAAGAATCAATTAAAATGATCAATAACTTCTATGTCGTTAGGTTGGATTTTTTATTTCCAGCTACAATGCACATTTTCGTGTTCTACAAGAACAGTATATTCTTAGATCTTTCAGTTACTAAAGTCTTATTGATAAGTTGGACTTAAAGATCATTAGGTCCAGCAAACGTAGTTAAGGTTTTGTAAGGAGTATAAAAGGTACTACTAATAACTTCTGACGTAGGCAATCTACCTACATAAAAATAAAAAGCGATATTTTCGGTCGTAAACCCAATAATGTCTTCGATCAGAGTGAAATATGTATTCAAAGGTAAACTAAATCTCAACTTGGCCATCAATATAGCAAACCAACTATACCTTTCTTACCTATCTACTTATAATGATTAGAATGCATTGTTTCATTATCTGGGCGCTTTCGCTGTTAACAGTATTTTCGGTCGTAAACCCAATAATATCACACGAGGTTCGGCCAGCTTAGGAGATTTAGATTAGTGCTAAAAAAAATCTTGTTTGTTTGTAATTTAGCACAAAGCTACACAATGGGCTATCTGTGTTCTGCCCACCACGGGTATCGAAACCCGGATTCTAGCGTTGTAAGTCCGCAGACATACCGCTGTGCCATTGGGGGGGAGGACAAAACAAAATCTTAGCTGACAATGCAAGTATATCTTTGTAATAAATGTATAATAATAAACAACAACTTAAAATAAAATAAAAGACAATACTTTCGATTTAGTTAACTAGTATAACAATTTTATTAACGAAAGGAACAGAAAAAAACAACCTAACTTAGGTAGACAACCCACGAACCCAGTTTCTGTTCCAAACTATATTCGCTGATGTATATTTCTTTGGAAATTTGCCCTTTCTTACACCACGCTTTACAGTAGTAACATTAAATTCACTACTTTGATGTGGGAACTAAATAATAAAAAAAACTTCTTAGAAGTCAATACTGAGATTTTTACTTGATATTACACATGTTGTTGCAAGTAAACTAGACGAATAGTACAACCCAGTAATTCACAACATCTACTCCTCAGCCCCCAATGAATTAAGGAAATGTAACAGAAACCTACCGCCGACTTCGACTCATCGTCCTTTTACTAACACCATATTTTGCTGTTCTTTATAACTTCCTTTTCCTGGCTCAATATCTGTGTGTAATGGTCTTCAATCCATTGCACTGGGTTTGTCAGATGTGACCCTAATGAAGATGACAGACAAAATATAACACAATATGGTTTTATTATTATTATTTTTGTTTGCGTTTTTATTTCAGTTTCCTTGTGGGGGGGGGGGGGGAAGAAGGTATTGTCATAATTTTCCCTAGCGTTTTAAGCTTTAATCCTGGAAGCTATAAATGATTTAATCAATTAGAAACTATACACATAAAAAAACAACAGGCAACAATTAGTTTAGGAACTATACACTTAAAAAACAACAGGCAACAATTAGTTTAGGAATATGTATAATAATATTTCATTGTTATAGGGTAATAATTGTTATGCCGACTATTAATATATTGTAACAAAGAATAAAAATGGGGTTTTTATTCATTTTTATCAAGACTTTTTTTGAACCTACGTGTTTTTCTAACATAATATTTATTTATACATATAAACATTTAATGTTATCACTACGAGTGTATTGATGTTAAAATGATTTTTGTACGATTTTGTTTCTAATGTTCAATTATAAATTATAACACAGCTTTCAAGTGACACAGCGATAAGCCTGTGGACTCATAACGCTAGAAACGGGGTTTCAATTACCGAAACCATTTAACGAGCCTGTTGAAATTATGAAGAAAATCAGCTTCGATAGTGAAGCAGAAAATGTATGGTCTTAAGCCTAATCAGCTTCGATAGCGAGACATAAAGAGTATAGTCTTAAGCCTAATCAGCTTCGATAGTGAAGCAGAAAATGTATGGTCTTAAGCCTAATCAGCTTCGATATTGAGTAAGAAATAGTATAGTCTTAAGCCTAATGTTATAAATTTCCGGCTTAATTTCTATAGTTTGTTTGTTGTTAAGCGTAAAGCTACACAGTGGGCTATCTGTGCCGTTCCCACCACGAGTATCGAAAACCGGGTTTTAGCGTTATAAGCCTTAGACGTTTTGCACAACAGCTGTGTTAGATCTGGTATCTGTGTCGTCTCTGATGCATCATGGATGTTGTGTCACATTGAGAAATGTTGCACACGAAACCCTCAGATACGGTATATCTACGTCCGTATGTTTATGTCAAACTTACCCGAGGGCATCTGATTTTCCCCTCTTCACGTGAGATGTTTTCCAAAGTTGATGAAAACGCATGATGCTGATATTTTGTTTATTCAAAAAGAAACATACGTTATTATAGTTGTATTAAGATCGGAGTTATACAAACAACAACAACAAAAAACACACGATGAAAGCAAGCAGTTCGATGATGGTTTTTATAGGCATTGTGTTTTCCTTGTTGTCGCGATGGAAAAAATATATATATATGTTTATAGATTGTGTTTTCTTTCTAAGTCGTTCCAAGATCACGATCTAGGCTTTCTGGCTGAATGTTGACAAAAGAGTTTTCATATGTTTTGTATCAACTTAATTTGTGATGAGGTTTTGGGTCCCTTCCTGAATAGTTCGTCAGTGCTGTCTAAAATACGGTGTAAATACAAATATAGAACAGAGATAGAGTGATGGGTGGATGGGAGAACGGATAAGTATAAATGGACGGAAAGATAGAGAGAGATGGAAGAATGAATGGATACATGGACAGGTAGACAGATGTGTGGATAGATAGAAAGATAGTGGGTGAGTTGATGAATAAGTACAGATGGATAGACAAATAAATCCTTACACTCTGAAATATTTTCTTTGGTTGCAGCTTTTAACGTAAGTTGCTCCTAATTTGTCGTCACGTCAGCAGAATCAGATGGTATACGCGATTTTTGTCGTCGTGACATCAGAATCAGAATAAATATGTGGTGTTTGTCGTTGTGACATCAGAATCAGAATAAATATGTGGTGTTTGTCGTTGTGACATCAGAATCAGATAAAATATGTTATTTTTGTCGTTGTGACATCAGAATCAGATAGAATACTTGATTGTTGTCGTTGTGACATCAGAATCAGATAGAGTATGTGATATTTATCGTTCTGACATCAGAATCAGATAGAGTACGTGATTTTTGTCGTTGTGACATCAGAATAAGATAGAATATGTGATTTTTTGTCGTTGTGACATCAGAATCAGATAGAGTACGTGATTTTTGTCGTTGTGACATAAGAATAAGATAGAATATGTGATTTTTTGTCGTTGTGACATCAGCATCAGATAGAATATGTGATTTTTGTCGTTGTGACATCAGAATAAGATAGAATATGTGATTTTTGTCGTTGTCACATCAGAATCAGATAGAATATGTGATTTTTGTTGTTGTGACATCAGAATAAGATAGAATACGTGATTTTTGTCGTTGTGACATCAGAATAAGATAGAATATGTGATTTTTGTCGTTGTGACAGTAGAATAAGACAGAATATGTGATTTTTGTCGTTAGAATATCAGAATCAAATATAAAATGTGAGTAATAAATAAATTTTTAGGCTTATAACGTCAGTGCTCATAATTGTATTAAGTAATTAATTTGGTCTATCAAATTAATAATTTTAGTTTTTCGTTTAGTTTTGAATTACCTGAGCCTTCTACATGTTCAGGACGTTTAGTAAACAAGAGGATCTAACGGAACATCCTGTTTCCATCCTCGAAGTTCTTTAGTTATTTTCTCTTTTAGTTTTAATGTCATTCCCGACTCTGCAGAAAAGACAGATACAAAAATTTCTTAAGCTCGTAGAACAGGAATGTTAGTTCTTTGTTTAGGCTTAGGTTTTCATTGTGTTATATGTGTGACTATATGTTTGTATAGACAGATAGATAGATTACCTTGAAGTGTTTTATAATAAGCAACCCTCGCTGAACAGGGGAGAAGATTTCAGTTAATAGCTTGGATCAACAATTCTCTGTACAGCGCCCTCTATCTACACAGCTCCACTGCCACGTTTCTCTAGAATTGTTAATAAATCAAACACCAGGAGGAACTATCAACAAAACTTATGTCTGTTTTAAAACTACGCAATTATTGACGAGCCCCTTGAGAGGAACGTGTGACTCACGCGCTTTACATAATAATTTATCGTCTCTAGCTTCTTATTTACTTTGTTGGTTTTGGTTTCACTTGGATCTGATGAATTCTAATCTCAGAAGCAGTAGTGACGCTCGTGTTTTCGCTAAAACGTTATATTTTTACAACGAATATCACAAGAAAGCTAATTACCAAAGTGTGCAGGTCTTCTGATTGGTCATTTAAAACTGTTACTTATAGTACTCCAACGTGTGCAGGTTTTCTCATTGGTCGTTTAAAACTGTTACTTATAGTACTCCAAAGTGTGCAGGTTTTCCCAATAGTCGTTTTAAAACTGTTACTTATAGTACTCCAAAGTGTGCAGGTTTTCTCATTGGTCGTTTAAAACTGTTACTTATAGTACTCCAAAGTGTGCAGGTTTTCTCAATGGTCGTTTAAAACTGTTACTTATAGTACTCCAAAGTGTGCAGGTTTTCTCATTGGTCGTTTTAAAACTGTTACTTATAGTACTCCAAAGTGTGCAGGTTTTTTCAATGGTCGTTTAAAACTGATACTAAAGACAGTAACACCACCTATCCCAGTTTTCAGTTCCTCAGACAATATCTCTGATTCTCGCGATCACTATTCCATGACCATCCAGTTTACCCTGGAGAAATATTACGTGTTAAGGTTTGAGGCATCTTGGTATGTTAACATATCGTGTTTTAGGATTCGAACTCGAAATTCTATTTGTGTGTTTTTTTTACGGAATAAATGAACAACTCAAAGCGTACAATCTATGGGTTTTATGACAGATTCGTATACCAGGTGGAGCTATATATATATATTATTTTGGTCACGTTTAAATCCTCTCAGAGATTATCGGTTTGAGCTGACCAACGCAGTTTTCTTCCTGTGAACGCAATTCATAATACATATTTCACTCCAAACTAGCATTTATTGGTGCTTCTAGTAGTTTCATTATTTCAGCTATTTCTGAGGTTTCTTCTCATAGAAGTTTGACATAATTTAGTTTTTCGTCTTTTATCGGCGTCCTTTTAGCAACACGTTCCGTTACTGGTTGAAAAAAAAGCGTCCGACAATCAGCATTTCCTTAATTTCTTTTTCAGGTATTGATTTTAATGTGTTTTATAAAGACACGCAAAAAGATATTGTCTTAATCATGTTAGACAACAGACAGTAATGAAAAGAAAGACATGTTTTAATGATGTTAAGAAACAGAAAATAATGTAAACAAAGACCTGCCTTAATGATGTTAAGAAACAGAAAATAATATAAACAAAGACCTGCCTTAATGATGTTTAGAAACAGAAAATAATGTAAACAAAGACATGTTTTAATGATGTTAATCAACAGATAGTAACGTAATAAAAGACCAGTTTTAATGATGTTAATCAACAGATAGTAACGTAATAAAAGACCTGTTTTAATGATGTTAATCAACAGATAGTAATATAAAGAAAGACCAGTTTTAATGATGTTAATCAACAGAAAGTGATGTAAAGAAAGACCTGTTTTAATTATGTTAATCAACAGATAGTGATGTAAAGAAAGACCTGTCTTAATGATGTTAAGAAAGACATTTCTTAAGGATGTCAGACAATAGACATTAATGTAAAGAAAGACATGTTTTAATTATGTTAACCAACAGATAGTAACGTAATAAAAGACCTGTTTTAATTATGTTAATCAACAGATAATGATGTAAAGAAAAACCTGTTTTAATGATGTTAATCAACAGATAGTAATATAAAGAAAGACATGTTTTAATGATGTTAATCAACAGATAGTAACGTAATAAAAGACTTGTTTTAACGATATAATGTTTTTAATTCTTAAACGTACTGTATGGTTGTTGAGAATGTCATGCTTGTGTGTGGAAATAATGATATTGAACAATACAAGTTATGATTCTATAAATCTTTCTCATACACTGGAGATTTTGTATAGTTATTAAACATTAGGCATACGTTATGAACGTAATCGCATGGGTATAATTTAAAATAATTTAATGCTATAAAGGTGGAAATGGGCTCTCTGTTCCGTTTCAGCCCCGGCAATCAAACCCAGAATTTGGTTTAAATTTTACTTGTTTTCTAGGGTTGATGTGCAGATCTTTTGCTGCTCGTACGTTACGTTGTTATGACTTGAATATTTCATCAGTATATATTTATGTTTACTCTATCTTAGGGTGAAATGTTTGTACTTGTATGATTCTATTCTCAGCTTCTTCGACAAAGCGTCTAGGCCTAAGTATGACAAACGTTTGTACGTCAGGCTTGAGTTATAGTTTAGCTTACATTATGGTAGATATCATATTTAAAGCTGTAGGGACGGTTTGTGTTATGCGTAAAAAAAAGAAAGAGATTTCGGATTCTTAGAAAGATGAGAATTTATAGCTGATTTATCTGCGTGTAAAGAATCAGTGGCTTTTGTAATCACACGCCATATTCATCAATTCTAAAAAATGTCACATTAAATCAATTTCAAAGATTTAGTAGAATAACTTTAGTAAAAAAACTAACAGTATTGTTTTTGTTTTTTTCTTTTAACACAAGTTTTGAAAAAAGTCTATATAACAGAACTGAAAACAGCTTATAAGCTGGGTAAGTAATAGGATTTCTGGAGCTAGAAAAGTCTGTGTAACTCGAAGATGGGTTTTAAAGGCACGCTATTGGTAGAGAATATTGACGGTGGCGTCATCTTTTTTCACGAATTCCAACCATTCTAACGGCATATGTTTATTTACCCATCCGCCCGGTATATTTGTTATGGAGATTACATGTTGGAAATAGTTATATATATGGTCAGTTCCACTGAGATCCAGACCCGGTGTTCTAGTCACACCAGTATATTTGTTATGGAGATTACATGTTGGAAATAGTTATATATATGGTCAGTTCCACTGAGATCCAGACCCGGTGTTCTAGTCACACCAGTATATTTGTTATGGAGAT
>NW_013674227.1:0-2070 GCF_000517525.1 Limulus polyphemus | reverse complement strand
GTGGGCTATCTGTGCTCTGCCCACCGCGGGTATCGAAACCCGACTTTTAGCGTTATAAGCCTGTAAACTTACCGATTAGTCACTGGGGGCGGGGCTGTGTGTGTTGTAACTTAATAAAATTTTTAAAAGATGTGTTTGTTTAGGATATATTTTACAACACGAATTGACCAATAAAATGTACCATTTATTTTTAGGTTAGATGGACTACATTACCGGTCTTTAAATAACAATATTATTGAAATGTTAATTGTAATAGGTGACCTTTATTCACTTCGTTCCTGTTGTTACCTGTCGCCGTGCTGAGTTTCGTTTTAACTGGAGACACTGTGTTAGAACTTGTTACAAACATCGTATCACCGTGCTGAGTTTCAACTTAACTGGAGACACTGTGTTAGAACTTGTTACAAACATCGTATCATCGTGCTGAGTTTCAACTTCGCTGGAGACACTGTGTTAGAACTTGCTTTGAAACTCAGCACGATGATACGATGTTTGTACGTTTTAGTTCCTGGTGGTTGATGTCTGCTGTCGAGGGACTGACGTTCTAGTTCCTGGTGGTTGATGTCTGCTGTCGAGGGACTGACGTTTTAGTTCCTGGTGGTCGATGTCTGCTGCCGAGGGACTGACGTTTTAGTTCCTGGTGGTTGATGTCTGCTGTCGAGGGACTGACGTTTTAGTTCCTGGTTCTGGAACTCAATAAGCCTTGAGATAAAATTAATTAATTAATTCTAAGACCCGAGCGTGCTGTAGTAGAGATCCGAGGATCCCGGGTTTGAGTCGTGGTGCTACTAAAAACGCTTAGAACTCTCTGTTGTGTGTGTATGTCATAAGAATGCGAAATGACATTTCGGGTTCTTTTGAAGAACTCAGAATTGAGTCCTAAACTTCTTCTTGAAATCAAGAAAAACGGCAGTAGAAGTCCAGATACGAAGGCAGTAGAAGTCCAGATATGAATATACAGTCTTCCCTCTCTCTCTCGTCTGCACTTCAAAAATATAGACAGAAAAGCCCGAATCATACGAGTCCCTGAATTGGCCATTCAGACTTTTGTATGGATAAAGATTTGTCCAGGTGAACAAACATTTTTTGAAACTCAAAAACAAACAAACAAATTACGTCAGAATATACTATTCCCCAGTGTGATAGCGTTAAGTTTACTGACTTACAACACTAAAGTCCGGTTTATATTCCCCGCGGGGGACACAGAAGATAGCCTAATATGTAAAACAGACAAGAAGCATCCGCTCAACTTGATATGCCAACTGGTATAGCACAGTTACGAAAGCTGGGATGTCAATTAACACAAACACTGAAGAAGACAGATCAATGTTCTGTCGAAACATCTAGTATGTTCCACCATCATTAAAACTGTTCCTTATGGTTGTAAATCATTGTTTACCTACCTATTGCTGTGGTTTTTTTGCTTGTTTGTTTTTTAGTGCAAGGCTACTAAATGAGCTATTTGCGCTCTGTTCACAGCAGAGAATCGAACACAGAATTTTAGCACTGTAAGTCTGTAAACTTACCGTTTTGTTACTTTTCAACCGGAGGAAATTATATTTCTGAAATACAGACTCCTTTGAATTATAAAACAATTTCTGCGTGTTTTTAATAACACAAATGACGTGTAGTTTTCAGTTCAAAGTAGTGTTTATTTAATTACATTGGTGTGGCGCGAAGTCACTTTGTTATTGTATATATGTAGCCTGCAACACAAAACTGTGTCTTACCCAACACATGTGTTCCATTTTGTTAGCCAGCTCACAAGCAGTGTATTGTTTTTAAATCCAGAGAGTGTTCTATAGAACACAAAACGGGTTGTTTGTAACAAGTTCTAACACAGTGTCTCCAGCGAAGTTGAAACTCAGCACGGTGATACGATGTTTGTAACAAGTTCTAACACAGTGTCTCCAGTGAAGTTGAAACTCAGCACGGTGATACGATGTTTGTAACAAGTTCTAACACAGTGTCTCCAGCGAAGTTGAAACTCAGCACGATGATACGATGTTTGTAACAAGTTCTAACACAGTGTCTCCAGTGAAAACAGTCCCTCGTCAGCAGACATCAACC
>NW_013674226.1:27950-28474 GCF_000517525.1 Limulus polyphemus | reverse complement strand
TCCAACAACAGCTGTAATCTCTCTTCTTGTTTATTTTCTCGTTCTTCTTGTTTCTTTTCTTTTTCCTCCAACAACTGCTGTAATTTCTCTTCTCCTTTCCATTTTTTTTCGTTCCACTCTCTGACACCAATTTGTTACGCCTCCAGTCGTTACTTAATTTTCCGTAAATTCGTTCCGACGAAACTTTAGCGACACAAGTCCTTTCTTAAATAAAACTGGTTTATTCTTTCCGAATACAATTTTACGATACACTTAATTTCAGCAGTCGCGCTATAACAACGAACGTGCTCAACTTCAACAATACTCTCTGACTGCAGTTCAATTACTCACTACACTGTTGTTCTGTCACGTTGGTTGTGACCATCTTATATATACCACACTACCCCAATCTAGTAATCTTCCGAAGGTTCGAGAAAGAAGTGGCGTGATACTAGTCACGTGACCTCGCTGACGCAACAATATATAAGACGGTCACAACGTGACGGAAGAATGTGTGTAATTGAACTGAATATTGTTGTGCACGT
>NW_013674226.1:16114-26889 GCF_000517525.1 Limulus polyphemus | reverse complement strand
AATTGTTATTGGTTTATTGTATGTGGCTATTGTTCGGGACGAACAATACTAAGGAGGGGGCAGTGTTGCGTTAGCGAGGTCACGTGACTAGTGTCACGCCACGTTTCTAGAACTATCTTGTTCCTTCGTGAATGCCCTAGCATTTACTAGATATATGTTTGTCTTGTATATATATAAGACGCTCACAACGTGACAAGAATGTGTGTAGGTAGTGAGTAATTGATCTGCAGTCAGAGAGTATTGTTGAAGTTCGTTATAGCGTTTGTTTTAGCGCGAATGTTGAAATCAAGTGTATCGTAAAGTTATATTCAGAAAGAATAAACCAGTTTTATTAAGTAAGGACTTGTGTCGCTAAAGTTTCGTCGGAACGAAGTTATGGAAAGTTAATTAACAAACGGAGACGTAACAATGATATATTTCTTCTTAGTAAAACAAGATAAATCAACTATTCATATATTATGACCATTTATGCCAACTAACATGTAGCAGTATTTAAATAAAACAACAGACTACATTTTTTAATTGTGACTTTTGACTTAAGTAGTTATTTTACCAGCAAACTGTGACGTTATGACTAATGTAAGCCAAAATTTTACATGGGCTATTAATTTCTATTGTCATATTATTTCTAAGAAAATATCTTCACATTTACCAATTTTGATCAGAATATTAGCTTATAGTAAGTAGTTTTCAGAATTTACTAGCAATATTTCCATAGTAATGCAAAAAGTTGGTTTAGTTTTTGGACTTTTTACCCCAGAAGTGTGTAAGCAATAGCTTTGGAAGAGCATTATTGGCAATGATATTGTTACAAACTATATTTTAAAAGTTGTAACTTAAAAGCTAAAAAGAGGGAGCTGCAGGTCTTAATGATAATTTTAAGTTCGAGAAGCTAAGATAGACGTAGGGAGAACGCCAGGAATGTTCTAATTATATGATGTAAAGTTACGTTTTATGGATCTGACTTAAAGTTCTAGTAGGTTCAAACATATTTTATAAATACGACATTCCATGAAGTATCGTGAGGCTAGTTAGAAAATGAGTTGTTTCAAGTGTTTTAAGATTAAGAATATAGTTGCATAGCTATTGACTAATTGAGATAGATAATATTTCGATTCAAGACGGTGAACCAGTCAGTGTGTTAGCTATTGCAGTTACTTTGTACAAATAAGTTGATTTGTTTTATATTGATTAAAGACATTTGTAATGTAGGCCTATGGTGAATTTATGGCAGTACAAGTGTTAAGTTTGTAGAAATGTTAATCGAGGAAATAAAGTAATTTATTATTGTTATGTAGACTGGGTACTAAATTATTTTCACCATATTAATGTAAAAGAACATGCCAATGAAAGAACATTGCTGCGATGGTGTCAGAAGTAGGGTTATTTGTGGAAGGTAAAACAGAACTGTGACTAAACTTCAATTGTTGAAGATGGCAACCATAAAGTCAAGTAGCGTGATTCACATGTTACATGAAATGATTAAATTATTAAGGTGATTGAGAAGAAAAAGATAGAAAATTAAAAGAAGACCAGGATGAGTGATAAAAAAAAACAAGAAGAAAGATATTGAAATATATATATCACATGTCCTCCTCCTGCAGCCTATGTCTGTTCAGTAGAGTCAAGGTGACAGCAAACTTTACCAGTCCTTACTACCTGACTAATATGTACTCTTCCTGCAGCTGATGTAAGCTCCTTAGAGTCTGACATTAGAGTTGAGGCATACATGAGTATCCATATTGCATAACAATGTGCTTTCCTCTCACATTCGAAGTCTGTTTTATCGAGTTTGATGGTAGAGTTGAGGTGAGCACACAAGATAAAGTTTAAATGTGCCCAGGGGCAAAATTAGAGCCAAACCACTGGAATTTGTTGGCAATTTTGGGGGAAGTCTGGCAAAATCTAACCAATTACCAGCCACCTTATCCAGCAAAATTTTGACCAAGGACTTTTTATATTCAAATACATTTTCACAACAGTTTATAACTTAATTAACTTAAAACAATTTCCTACCTGTGCCACACGGTGGCATTTCTATCTAAAATATGTTTTATTCAAAGCAAATGGGCCTAAATGATATTGATTCAGCATCTCGCATGCTTCTGGAAATTATCCTGGCCTTTACCTTCCTGGCTAAGTTCAAATACATGATAAATCACCTAGGAATGGATCACTCTTAATATTAATTCTGAGAATAAAATACACAAATCATCAGCACAAAATATAATGGGTAATTAAATGCCAAAAAATAATTTGCCTACATTTCTTGTGATTAAATAAATATATATTCAGAGAATAAAATACGTCAACAATTGTAAATGATTGGTTATTTCTGTGACCTTCACCTTCATGGCTATGCCCACATACAATAAATTAGCTAGGAACGAATCACTCTTGACATGATTCAAGCAATATTTCGACAGAAAATAAAATGCATAAATTTATGTGCAAGCAGTCATGTTCTAATTCTGCCCATCATTATGATACAAATTTGTCTTCTATGCCTTTTTTTTTTTCCTGTGTGGGCAAAGAGTATACTGTGAATAAGACAAGATACAGTCTCCCACAGGGCTGCTCTTGCCATTGGATGTCACACTTCTTGGGCATCTTTGAGATGCTTTTTGAAGGGTACTCATCTTGTTAAATTTTGCACTGGTTCTTAAACCTGTGCGAGGAGATGAGTTATTGTCACAGAAGTTAACATTTTCTTTACCTGAAAATGTATTTCCAATAAGTAATCGTCTCTGCACATATTCCCACCTATCCAGTGTACATTTTCTTATCTTGTCAAGGAATAAAGATTCATGAGTGCAAATGCATAAGGGGAGTTAGTGTGCATAGAGGTGTGTTTTCCTCTTATTTGTGGAGGGCTTTTGTTGAATGATGATGGCATTGTGCAGTGGTGTAATTAGGTGGGAGTTTCCTCAAAGTTAGTGGTCTGCAACTCTCTCTAGCAGACACACTGAGGAAGATAGCTAATCTGTGTATGTTGGTGATTATCTATTGGAAGTACATTTTCAGGTAAGAAAAATATAAGCACTATCTTCAAATTTAGTCTGTACAACTGTAGTAATTTCAAACGTACGTGTAGTAAAGAGTATTTGTATTTCATTGAGTTTATTTTGTTTTTTCAAAATCTAACTTTTTAGACATCACACTGACTGTCTTCAATTTGTATTTTGTAAGGTATAGATGATCCCACTGATGAGGAAATTTTCAGTAGCTACAGCTTTTTTTGGAGTTCGTGGAATAGTGAATATGGCCTGGAATTCTCATGGAAGAAACAATGCAGAGATGGTTCAGAACTTGAAAAGTAAGTTTAGCAATGGAGGTGCTAATTTGGTGGGAGATTCTGAGAGTAACCTTAACTTTTATTAATTAAAAATTTTATACCTGAAATAAATTTAGCCAAAAACCGTCTAATGTAAAAAATACAAAATCTTCTTTATGTAGTTTCAAAAATACATATACAGAAGGAAATGTATAATTTATTTCACTCAGAGGAAATTTTATGCAGGAGATTAAAGAAATTGTATTTATGCCAATCAAAATAATGAGTGTTTGTTTATGAGCCTGTGTGGATTACAGGATGCAGAGTTAGCCATGTGTAAAACATGTAGGTTAAGATTTTTATGTCTGGTAGTACAGCATAGTTTTTATGACTTTTTTTTTTCTGCAGAAGTTTTCCTCACAAAATTTCATAGAAGAGTTCATTTGAAAGCACAAAGTTTAATTATGACAACTTTTACTTAGATTATTTATGCAAAAATTTAACACAAAAACTTTTAAAAGAGGATTGTTACTTATAGTTTATTTTAATGTAAAAAATTTATTGTTTTACAGAAAATGGGATAATTCACAGTGAAATAGTGGAAAGAATAATGTTGTCTGTAGATAGAGCCCATTACTGCAAAAATAATCCCTATGTGGATTCTCCTCAAGGAATAGGGTATGCTGTCACTATAAGTGCCCCTCATATGGTAAGTTTGTTTTCTATACATATGTGTTTTGTTTTTCAGGTGGACAACAACTGATCTAGTTTGCAGATTCACATGTATATCATTTCAGAAGAACAGTATTCATGAAAATGTAGTGATTAAGTTATCATATACTTGATAAAAATTTTCACACAGTAATGTTTCGATATTCCTGCCAAAACACTACAGACCAATAAGTAAATAAAAGTAAATCAATTTTATGTATTTTAGCCTGTTGTGTATATGTTTGTGAATTGTACATACATTTTCAGTTATTTGTATTGTTTTAAGTCTTATTTTAGTGTCTTGAAAAACAGTTTCAATTAAAAAAAAACATTTATTTATAAAGTAGAAGAAAAGTTAATCAGTTAATTTGTGATTACTGACTTGGCTCAGTTCCTACAAATTCAAAGTTTGTAGTGATCAATTTGGAACGTAATTAGAAAAAAAAACCCTGATCATATGTAGCCACATATGGTTATGTGATACCCTGAGAAAGTCCTAACTGTTCAAATTGCATGAAAGAAACACATTTGAACACTCAAGTAACAGACAAGTTACTTTGCTTTCTATAACTCTTTGTTGAGGGACTGGATTAGACTTTATTTTTAAACCTTAACATTTCTACAAAGTTAAACTTAAAAGTTTTGTAACTTGCACAGTGAGCTGGATAACAAACTGATCAAACTACTTTTTCTTGCTTTGCCTTAGCTGGATCATGTGGTTGTCATAACTTGAAATTACAATCTCTGTATAAATTTTGTCATAACAACCAATTAACTAGTTCAATCAGGTAGCTCGAACACCATAACCAGTCAGTAATTTCCTACAACAGAGAATAACGATAGCTCACTGGGCTATCTGGATTGTACCCAACAACTGTTTGTGTTGGAAAACAGATCAGTAGAATTAAATATTCAGCACTATAGAAATCAAACACTGTATTTTAAATATTGAACTAGATGTTTGTTTTTTTAATAGAAATATCTATAAAACTGTAAATTTCTGAATAAATAACATGTAAACAAATTTTATCCTTCACTTATGCCTTTTATCATTGTGGTGAATGCAAACATCTATGCAGGGCAAGGTGGAACATTTTAACAGTTTTTAGTCTTATGTTTTTAAAAACTGTTTACCTTTCTGTACCAGTAAGAGCTATTAACTTGTGTGAAATTCTGTGAACTACAAATATAGGAAAAAATTATATAAATCCAATACTTCAGTGTTTCATCAGTTACCTGTCATTTTAAAGCTAACTTGGAAAAATGTCTGCTATTTTTACCTATTTATGAATATTATTTTGTGTGGAAATTACAGTTACAAGTTACATTTGCACATTTTTTATGATGCTAAACGGTTTGTTGTTAGATCAAAAACTTTAAAAAATATTTTAGTTGAACAGTTTTGTTTACTTAAATGCTCATAACAAATGCAATAACTATTGACTATGTGTCTAGCAGGAAAGCTATGTTCAAGGGGATCTGTACATATTAACCTTAAGTGTCTTAAATGATTTGATTTATGCAAATTTGATCTTAGAATGCTACTGTTAGATGGAGTAAAACTAACTTTGAACCATACTGTAGACTTTACATGCATGTAAATCTGTATATAGACTTAACATTATTTAAATATTATATTTTGTAGAAGGAGGTTGTAAATGATTTAACAACTGTTCAATTGTTTGTACACAGCATGCTTATGGCTTGGAGCTACTGAAGGACCACCTATATGAAGGTGCCAGAGCGTTAGATGTAGGTTCAGGAAGTGGCTACCTCACTGCTTGCATGGCACTGATGGTATGTTCTTTGGAAATTTGAGGTAAAAATGCAAGTGTACTGTACTCTTACTTCTTCCATATTTAAATTCTAAAGTTATTACAAAATTAACTTGTGTAAAACGTTAGAATATTTTAGGATGTCATATATCTTTATAACCATAGGGTGATTTAGAAACTCTTGAAATTTAGATATACAAGATGTTTTCTCTACATATATATGTATAACATATTTTTCATACCTTGTTTAATAGAATGTATTTTAGAAAATAAGTTATCTTTTATAAAATCTTCATTTAAATACCAAACGTTTGGGGTTACAACTCTGATTTTGGTATAAGCGTATTTCACCAAATATTTTACAATGTGATGTAAGAGTATTTTTTAGTACTCATACACACATCACTACCAAAATGTCTGGGAACTTTTTTTTTCATTCAAAAAAAGCTGATTATAAATAGTTTTTTTTTATCCTATACATATATAAAAGTTGACATCGGAAACCTTATTCTAGCATTTAGTTTATAAAAGTGTTTTTTATACTAAACTTTATTCCAGCCACTTACTGGGTTATCAAGAATTTAAATATGTTCATATTTGGTTTAAAGTTACCTGTGTTACGACCCATTTCGTATATTTAATTTTTATAAGTTGTTTTTATTCTAATGTTAAAAATGTTCTGTAGGTATTGAACTAAATACTGCATTTTAAAAGGAAGGAGTAGATTTTCTAGTTCATCTGCATTCATAGGACTGTATCTTTTAAACATTTTCCAGGTTTACCCACCCTAGGTAATTAGAAGAGAAAAAATGTTCATGTACTAAGCCAATGTGTCTGATCACCTGCTGGAGAACTTCTGCAATAAATAGTTTGATTTTGAAATGTAATTTTTTATAGCATTGGTTTCTAATATATAGATAGAGTGCAAGTACGTTTTATATTTAGTTTGTGAGCAGCTCCTGCTGAGCTTCACCTATAATGAATGTGGTTTTGATACACAATTTATTTCTAAGTATTGGATCTAGTGTTATAGTTAGTGGGTAAAAACTAAGATGTCTGAGCAGTTAATGTGGCTTTCACGCATTTTAAACATGGGTTTGTAATATACAAGTTAATGAGTGCAAGACTCATTTGCTGGAGTGCTTCAGCTGTTATTAATATAGTTTTAAGCCATGATTTTGTAAAAGATTGACTTTAAGATATGTTGGTTAATATGTATGATAGTTTTGTATCAAATTAAAGGGTAAGTTCAGAATCATAGAGTTTAAGAGGTGTTGAATAAACTCTGAATATCAAAAAAAAGCATCATCTGAACATTTTGTAATTCCTTCATCCAAGGATCAAATTCTCACCATAAGTCAGTACCTTATTCTTTTGTCAGTTTATTTTGAATAGTATATAAAGAAGTGCCGTTAACTAGTTAAAAACTTGATACTTTATATGCCGTGAGACAATGTCCTGGCAAAGGTTGAGTACTTGTAGTTTTAAAGGAGAATTTCACCATTGGTTCCATTGTTCTTCGAGTTGAGAATACCTTCATTACTTTAGTGGTAACTATGAACAAGCAAATAAAGTAGAAAATAAAAAATATATTGTTTACTGTATTACTTGTAATTCACATCTTTTTGAAGTTCATCAAAATGACACAAACTGCTTTCTCTAACATGTTTAAAATTGCCATGTTGAAAGAAAAGTGAGTGACAGACACATGCAACTATAGCATGATAAAAAGAAATGCCTTTTTGTAAGGCTTATGTGATCCATGTTTAGGCCAAGTGACTGAAAGAAGAAAGGCATAAGTTAAGCATTCAGACACATGCACCGAGATATTGTGGCAACTAAAAGTTGCTTTGTTGTAGCTGCTATGGCTGAACCTGCTTTAAGTATTTTAGTAACTACCTGAGAGCTTCACCCCTACATGTATGTATTCATGACTAAGTGATAAACATTTCATCAGGGGTGTCTTATTATTTGCAATTTCTCAAAATTATGTAACTTTGTTTTTTCACCTGCAATGAAAAGTATGGGGAACTTGTGGGTTTATCTGTACATTTGTACATGACACACTACTGGTGGAAAGTTCATAATTCACTTAGACTTGTTCTTTTAACACGACTGTAGATCTATGGTTCTGTTTAAATTAAAACTTTAATATGAAGTGTAAAAACTAATACCTTATTGTAACATAATCTACATTGCTATAAACCCAATAATTATTTAGTACTATCTATCAAATATGTCCAAGTGGGTTTTACTCTTTATTTTGTGAAATATTGTTAATATAAAAGACCACGAAAACTTAACTCAATGTGTCTTGAAAATTCTAGAAAAGCCATTAACTTTAGGATTACTGATGGTGATCCATATGGATTTCATTGTTTTTTTTTAACACATTCCGCTAAACTATATATACACCTAATTGTATATTAATACCTTATAACTTACAAGTCACACAGAATAATTTAAACAAAAATATATTTCCATATAGGTTAACATTTACAAACTAATAATAATAAATCCTTGCTTGTATTTTCAGGTAAAGATATTTATTAAAAACACGTACAAAACATTAACAAATGTACAATCTTGAACTTAGGTTGGTGAGACAGGATTGGCTGTAGGTATTGATCACATAAAAGACCTGGTGACTATGTCAGAAGAAAACATCAAGAAAGATAAACCACATTTGTTAGAATCTGGAAGAATCAAAATGATTGGTAAGTAAAAGTTATCTTGTTGGTATAATCTTCCTAAGTTGTGTGTTTTTCATTTATATGGTTCAACAGTTTTGAATGACCTTTTTAAATTTTTAGTATTAATGTCTTGTGTAGGTTAACTTAAACTAAGTATGATAAAATTAGTGTTTTTATCAGGATTCAGAGTTGACTGTTCAAAGCCAGCATTCATATTGCCTGTTGACAGGAAATTTTTGTTACTTATTTTTATAGATTAATTAGAAAGCCTGATTAATTATAATAGTTTTATAATATTCTACTTATTGTGCATGATAATGTTTGTGTGTTAAACTGCAAATTTGAAATAAAATTTGATAATATTTTGGACCTTCAAGACTGTTACAAAAAAGTAAGTCCACAGTAGTGCTTTTTCTTCCATCAATGGCAAGAGAACTATGTTCAGAAGTAAGTAATGAATTTATTTATTTTTTATGTACTTTTATGTGTTGTTATAAAAGTAACTAACCTATAAAAATTAGAAAATCATTAGGTTAGATACTAAAACTTAAATGAAAAAATTAAATATAAACAATTTAATGTGATACCATCCTAGCCTGTACACACTGCATGAAGTGATTGTAGTTAGATCATGAGGTCTTTCAACCTAATTGTTTGTTTACACAAAGCTCTCCAGCTATTGTAAATGGCTTTCAGTTTGTACTCTGAGAGGGTCTAAGTACAATTTTAAAGCAATAAAACTAATGAACCCAAATTTTTAAAAGACTTAGCTTTTTAGCTGTAAAAATAAATAGCGTTTGGCTGTTACAATATGCAGTTATTTTAGAAAGAAAAAAGGTTTGTTTTGTTATTTTGTATTTTTCAGCTTTTCAAGTTTCCTCACATTTCTGATTTTCTGAAGTTATTGTTAGGGTAGAGGAAAGAACTGATAAAATATAAAGTTTTAATAAAAAACTTTTAGAATTCATTTAGGAGATTCTAGTGGTTATGCAAATGAAGTATGAAAACTGTAAGATAAAAAGAAATATTTTTATTTTTTGCATGAAATTTACCTTGTACTCGAACAAATCCGAGTCACATTGACTGTTAATTCACAATCAAGTTTTCAGTAAAAGTACTTTATTAAATATTCAATTTTTTGTGTACAACAAACTTGTAATGTTTACTAAAAGCCTGTCATATTTACATTCAAATTTATAGTAGGTATAGTTTCATGGTTACAAGCTGGGTCAAAATCACAAAGTATGCACTCAGAGATAATTAGTTCATGCACATTTAGACTTTATTATTGTTTGTCTCTCCTAGTTTGGCTGGAAGTGTGTTGTTGATAAATCCTGTGGTTGCATACAGTAATAATTATGACACAACTGTACAAGGTATTCAATTGAGTCTTGAATGTTCAATCTTGTTGTATTTATTTTATCACTATTTTTAGTATAAACCACAGAAGCAAGTATTTTTGCTTACGCCAAAATGAATTTTATTGCAAATGGTGAAATGGCACATGTTTAATCTAAACTGTAAATTTTCTTCAGTAATAGCATATGTTTGTTAGAAACCTGTGTTATGAGTAATAGACTTCATCGGGTATGGGCATATTCTACCTTGATTAATTTTTATAAAGTAGAGCATGAGCTACTAATAATAGGTTTCATAAAGTGGAACCTGTGTTATCAGTAGTAGATTTAATGAAGTGAAGATATGTGCTAACAGAAATAGTATTACTTATTACTAACACTGTGTAAGGCATCAGTCCATTGAACCAACACTGTATTGGATAATTAATCAGAAATTTAATAAAATATTTTTACTAAAGATTTGTCTGAGTATTTTTGGAGCCTTTACTGAGTCAATCTGATTGAAAGGTGATTTTCATGCTAACAATAAAAAGTACTTCTTTTCATCTTATAGTTTCCAAGTTTAATTTGCATAACCTACAGAATCTCCTAAATCAGTATCAAAAGTTTTTTTCAGTAAAACTATTTTGTTCACATCTAATTTCTTTAGAGCTGTACTTAGACCACCTCAGGAAAAGCCAAAGCCATTTATTATAGTGCAGTAGTTTTGGGGGGAAAAAAATTATCCTACTTATGCTATGAATGTATGGTGTACCTCAATGTATGAAATCTTTATAATGCCAAGATAGTTATCAAATGTTTCTTAAGGAAAAACTTTATATTTTATCTGTTATTTTCAGTAATTAGTTTCTGTACGGGTTTGGTAGATTTGACCGATCTCACAACCACCATAAAAAATTAGGAAATAGATATAAATTATGCCTATTCATAACATGAAAACATAAATATTTAGACTAAATAGCTT
>NW_013674226.1:0-15114 GCF_000517525.1 Limulus polyphemus | reverse complement strand
AAAAATCTATGGTTATCTATGTTTTTTAATATTTGCTTTTTAAATTAAGAAATTGGGTAATATATAGTACAAAATTTTATTATAATCTACAGTTTGATACCAAACTTATTGACATAAATTCCATGAAGTAGTAGTTCAATAAAATTTTGAATGTGAATCAACAAACGAGATGACATGGCATTTCACCCGTGACCCGTCTCGAATGGGTTAAAAAAGCAACAATATGCTAAAGTGTTGGCTTCAAAGAAGAAGGGAAAATGTTATTGTTCATTTTATTTCATAATTTTAAAATTTCATTTCACTGTATATTGATGATTTAGCTACAGATTTAAAGTGCACATATTATGATGTTTTAAAGAATTACATTCATAATTTAATTAAAACAACTTTATTATCAATCTATCACAGTAAACTTTGCATCAAAATGTAGTTTATAATTCATCTTTTAATATTATTTAAGTTTTAATTTCTTAATTTCAAAAGAAAATATTAAAAAAAGTCAGTCTTCTCTCTTCTGTGTCACGTGATGCATCTGGCTTCAATTTCTTCCTTTCAGAAATTTCTAACATCAAAATATACTGCTGAGGCTTACAACTAATTAAAAACACATACATACAAGATATATAATTTGAACTTCCCACTATCTTGATTCACTGAGATGTCAATAAATTTGTAAAATCCACTAGAGAAGTCCCACCCATCTAATCACGTTTAATATCAGTTGTCTACTTGTCTGATGGACAGGTTTATAACCAATAGAAACAGCGTATTATAATGTACAGGAATCTTGAAAATTTGTGTTTAACAGTTAACCTGTGTCGAAGAAAGTCATTGCTTCTAGCACTAATAGAGTTTTTTAACATATTTATAGCATAGTTAGCAAGTAAGATAAATTACAGTAGTGCCTGATGTATTTTTTTGTGTTCTAAGATGTATATTTGAAGGTTATATAAATTACTTTGCGGACAACACAGTGAGAAAAAAGTAGGTTACTGAAACACAGCATCTGAGTGCAAATGTGCTTCAATGCCTAAAGTAAGTGCTCAATTTCATGTTTTTATGTATAATTTGTATTTATTCTTATGTATTTTTAATACAAGTAACTAAAATGTAAAATTATAAACTTCTATGATCAGTTACTAACAATTAATTAAAAATTTTATGAGCATAGGAACTCAAACTTGTGAGCAAATTTAATCAGTTTGTGTACTTTATATATATATATATATCTGTGTGTGTGTTTGTGGAGGGGGGGAGTATTATTCACTTTATTTCATATTCTTTAACTTCTCATTTCACTGTACATTATAATTTCACTAAAGTTAATGTTAGGAAAAATAAAGTTTTACTGACAAACTTTTTGAGATTTAAACCAAAACAAAAGAAACAACAAGAGAGTTTTCTGTTAGGGCTCAAAGTGACACTTGAGAAAATTTGAAATTTCAACAGGTTAATTTAAGTAAAAGATTAGAGTTTGAGCCAGGATATTAAAGCTTGATATTCATTTAGGAGGTTCTAGAGGATACAAGTATGAAATATGAAAACCATTAGATGTAAAGAATGTTTATTCTTTAGCAAGAAAATCACTTTTGCTCAGATTGACTCAGTAGAGGCTTTATAAATTCAGAGACAAATCAATAGTAGAAGTACTTGACTAAAAACCTTCTATTATGTATACAACAGACTTATAATGTTTATGAAAAATTTCCCAAATGTTGTGAAGATAAACACAGTCCATTCAAGGTTACAGTATGTATAGTTTCACACATCCAAGGTGAGTTAAATTGGTCAGTTTCTTACTTAAATTTTTATACCAATAATGAGTATTGTTTGTCACAACTGCATCTCGTACATGTCATCAGTTTATGTATAATGTATTGCCCTGTATACTATACATATTTCAAAATATTCTATTAGTGAATAATCTTTAATACTGTGTGAAAAATTATATTCAGTATTCGTGAGAAAATTTGGGATATACTGTCATATTTTATAGCTGCTTAATAAATGTTATCGTTTGTTGAATAACATATATTGTTTATTTTTGGTTTAATGTATTAAAGTCACTTTCAAATGTCACAAACGAAGGAACCATTCAGTGTGATATGTTATATAGAGACTTATGCTACTAATAAAGCTTCATGTACTAAATACTTATGATACTAGTAATAGCTTTCATAAAGTATTGAGATGTGTTGAATAGAACTTTTTTGTTAACACATGGTGTAACTAATGCTTGAATCATTTTTAATGTTATATATATATTGTTTTCTCTAACATTAATTTATGTTTTATTAAGAGTGATAAGTGCATTAACATTTTGTATAGTTGGTGATGGAAGAAAAGGTTATCCAAGTGAAGGTCCCTACAGTGCAATCCATGTTGGTGCAGCTGCTGCTCAGCTACCAGATGATGTAAATTTTTCCATGTTGTTTAAAAATATACTTTTTTTTTTCTATTTATAAGTCCTATAATTGAATAACTCTCCCTTTTCTTCACCTGGTAAAGTTTTTACTTACCAGTCAGATCTATTAAAAACTAAATTTAAGGAATAAATTTTACTATTGTTAGGACAGTGGAAGTCGCATGACGCTGATAACACGTCATGAGATTCTCGAGGGATCATGACTTTGCCTGGCAACACTAGTCTTTTCCAGGCACCCTCGATTTTAGTATATAAGCTCGGCAAATAATTGCAGATAGATAGATATAGAGACAGATAAATGAGTCAAGGGAGCGGTAGTGATGGTAATATAAAGTAGTTAAGTTTAAAGTGACTGTGGAAATTCTGTGTATTGCAAAGTTGTATTGAGAAAGAATAAACTAATTTTAATTAAGAAAGGACTTGTATCGCTGAAGTTTCTCGGAAAGAATTTCTGCGGGAAATTAACAAATGAACAGAGATGTAACAATACTAAAAACTTGTTGATAAACAAATATCTTCACATTTTACTTAATTTAAAAATTAAGTAGTTCATGTTTCATGATTAATTACCTCAGCTACTAGTTTTGTAGTTTTTGGATAACATTTGCTGATATTAGCAGTCAAAAAACTATTTTTTATTTTAGTATTTAAATAAGTGTCAAAGTTTGTAGATTTATATATGGAACACAAAAATTTTTAGGACATTTTGTGAGGTGCTGAGAAATATTGACTAGCTTTTGATAGGTGTCACCACAGAACATGGTATTAAGTTGCAATGTGAAGTAACTTTGGATCTTAATGATGAAATCATTACTACTTAATTCCACAACTCCACTTTAGACCAGTAAGAGTTCTCATCAGCCTAATTTGATAACAGAGAGTATCATATGTTGAGTCATTATATGCTTTTAAATGTAATTTTGTTTGAAAATATGTTTTCATACTTGTATGTTCTAAATAAAACATTGAGTATACTAGATTTAGTTGAAAAGCTGAGCAGCCTTAAACTATTGTTTGCAATAAGTAAGTTTTCCAGTATAACAAAATTATACACAAATCCCATGACATTTATTTTGTTGTTTTTAAATTATTAATTGTAAACTGATTTTCTCTGTAGCAGTATGTTTACAAATATGTATTTAATTACCTAAAAACTTGACAGCTGAAAAATTCAGATTCAAAGAAATCTACATAACCATAATAGTCTTATTTCCAATTAATTAGATTAGTAACATTCCTGGCACCAAGGTAATGGTGTAGCAATATTGTCACCTGAAATACAAACATAAGATGTTAGTTTTACAGATGGAGAATATGTGTTAATAAGCTGATATTCCACACTTCTTTTCTGTAAACTGTAGTGTAATTCAGGTTCATACTTAGCTGACATCCTGTTATACACTTCTACTTTGTTTTTAAATAAAAGTAATAAAAAGAGGGTATAAAATAATTGGTGCTTTTGTGTGTATTGAACACAGTTACTTTCTTTAAAGTTTCCATACCTCTGTTCACCACTAAACACACATTTTAAATTACATCCAGCTGGTTGCACAACTTAAACCTGGTGGTCGACTAATAGTACCTGTGGGAAAAGAACATCATAATCAACTTTTAGAGCAAATAGATAAATTACCTAGTGGAGAGATTAAGAAGAAATCTTTGATGGGTGTAATTTATGTACCTTTAACAGATAAAGAAGCACAGTGGCCTCGAAAATAAAGTAAGTTTTTCTATGCTTTTGTCATGATTAGTCTCTCAAAAAAATATTGTTCAACTGTGCTGTAAGAAAGCCAAAACAAATGTTTTCAAGTTCAATTCAAGAACTATTCTTTACGTGTGAAGAGGCCGATTATATTAGTAACTATATCATTGAATAAGTATGAGAAATGTTGTGGTTTTTAGACCATTAGACGAGTAAGAACTAGTCTCTCTTTTTGTTGTTCAAAAACTTGTAGTTATACAGTAGATGTTAAACTGGTCTGACTTGTAAGAATAAATGCATGAAAATTATCTGTGATGTGTAAAATGTTGATGGTAGTGAATTGTAGGCTTGTTAAACTCATTATTTATAACATAAAAGGAACAGTGTGAAGTATTTTAGGAATAATTTCATGATAATATGTTGTAAGTTGGTTATCACATGGCGTTTAACAAAATACGACCCTTGGACAGACGGTAAGGTCTCTTCTGGCAGAGAAACTGTCCGTTAATAAAATATAGCTTTCCATTGATGGTACATACTTACTACCTGCTACCTATTTCACTTAAACTGTAGTATGAAAAGCTCACTAGATAACTGTCTATATGGTAAAGCACTTACAATTCAACTTTTAGAACTTTAACTGTATTATTTTTCCATAACACAATGCGGAACATCAGAACAACTAGTCTGTTATCTAGGCTTATTCTGAAGTAGTTTTAAAATCAGATATAAAGTTCATGTTTAAGATTATTGTTTATTTCTCTTATGGCAAGCATGGCACTATGAATTCTATTTCAGTAACATGGAATTTGATATGTGGACTTGTTTTGAGGAGAAAATTATCATGTTTATTCAAGAGACTTACATTTATTATCTTTTGCTAGTTATTAGAATTGTATGCTTTGTTAACCTAAGATATTGTTTTCATTTTTGTGCTGTAATCCTAGGTAAAGTGGTGGGATTTTATTGTTTTATTTAAGTTTGTTTTATCATAACATTAATATATATATATATATAGACACACACACACACCAGCTCCATATGATATTGTCCACCCCCCACCAGTAGCACACCGGTATGTCTGTGGACTTACAACGCTAGAGACCGTGTTTTGATACCCGTGGTGGGCAGAGTATAGATAGTCCATTGCGTAGCTTTGTGCATAACTGCAAACAAACCATATGATATCAAATTTATCTGCAGATGTAAAGAAAAAAATGTTATTAACTTTAATTGAACATTCTGTGTTGGATGAAATTAACAACTATAAGTAGAGCATTAAATGTTACTGCCCTTTCTATTTTTGATTTACTTTTTAAATAAATGTGTAAAAACCACAATTTTTGAGACAGTCATGTAGCACTTGAGAAAAGTAGGTCTACAACTTTACAGTTACAGTGTGAAAACATGAAAATTATGCAGTATAATATTTATAGTAAGGATTACAGTAGCATATTATTAAGATTTTGACTTATTGCAACTGGTGATTATTTTTTCTTCCTTGCCTTTTAGATACTCAAGAAACCAGTTCCAGCATGAGTTGTTTTCAGCTTCTATTGTATACACTATTAGAAAGATAAAAATTACTTTATAGAAAAGTGCCTCATAGAATGGCTGTCTCTGTGTTCTATTTTCTTATCCTCGGCTTCAATCCTCTTGATGATCCAAGTTTGTTTGTTTTTTCAAGTTTATTGTTTAAGGGCAGTTAAACACTTGTTTCAGTTGTTTGAACAAAAATCTTAGAACTTACTCTTGAAGTAAATACTACTTCCAAAAAATATAAAAATACAATTATGTTGCCAAGTTTTAAAGGTAACCAATTTTTATGAAGTATGTATTTGTTTTAATAAGTTCAGCTATTTTGGAAAAATGTTGCATCTTTCACATTGTTGAAATTATACTACATTATTTGAAAATAAATAATATAAACGTTCTTTGGAATCATCTCATTCTTCTAGAACTAGCACTCCTAAAAGTAGTAAAGAGCATAATTAGTTAAAATTTGTTTCTCACTTTACAAATAATTGTAGCTTACTTGTATCCACAAACTGTCAAGCTTTTTCTCTTTGCGTTCTTTATGTGGTGTAATACTGCTTTAGCAAAGTCTGTATACCTGATAGGATTTGCACAAAGCTTGAAAAATCACAAAATCACTTGAAAAATAAATTTATATATCAAAGTATTCTCTAAAATTTCTGCCATAATGTGTCCTTTAGTTTTTATGTTGGACAAGTATAAAGAAAACAATTTATTGCTAAATAAAAAGCTATATAGGGCTGGCTACTGAAGTTGAAAAAGGAACCAAACAAGATAGGGATAGAAGTGAACATTTCACTTGATTGGCTAATGATCACATAGGAGACTAAGTTATCTTGACTTTACATAGAGAATAAAATCCCTTCATTACTGGCTTCCCCACTTTTTCTGTCTAAAGCTTGGTGTTTGAATAGAATCTCAGCTTTCATCAGTATACCTTTCCTTCAGTTAACTTTAGAATACCACTTTTATGAGTATTTTAAAATACAGTAATAATTTAAGATTTGAAATTCTGATTCTATTTGTTTGTCAGTGAGGAATACAGTAATATAGGGATATGTCCACTTCCAGCTCTGTTTTGTTTGGTTCCATTTTTCAAGTTCAGTAGCCAGCCCTACATAGCTTTCATATTTAGTGATAAATTGTTTTCCTTGTACTTGTTTGTTTACTTTTCTTATGAGATGGCATACATGGGTTACTAGGTTATAGTGTGTATTCTAAAGCTGTATAAATGTTGCATAGAATAATAACAAAATAGGTAGTCAAAGATCATGACGACTATTTTGACAGGGATTCAAACCCATGACCCATATATTGCAAGTTGAGTGCCCTAAAACCATCAAGCCATGCCAAAACCATACAAAACTTACAATTTTGCACAGTAAAGTGGCATGGCAAGAAAATTATTCTACATTACAGCTTGCACTCATGTAGTCAAGTGAATTTATGTATTCATATACATCATTATCCAAACTTCTATTCCTCAAGAATTTTAATAATTTAGCTAATTACTCCAAGACTGTTCAGCAATACAACATACCTCAACTCTGCCCTGAGGGCAAAATTGCACCATTGAATTATAAAAATTATACAAAATTGATTGTATTGGTTCTTCCAGGCATTAAGGAAAACAACTTCAGATATGAAATTTATCCAAAGAGAAGTTTTATTTATTTAGTTTTGTACATACCAATTTTCAAAAATTCTAATATTTTGGTTTGATTTTAACATGTTCAGAATGAAAACATTAGTATTTGTGAATTTCCTGAATTTTTTTCTTATATCTATATGGCATTTGTATCCTCCTAGGAAAAATTTCAAAATATTTTTAAATAAAACAGAGCCAAATTGAACTTTATAACTCTAATACAAATGTAGATTTATCAATTTTGGCAATTATGGTTTCTTCACCTTGGTTGTAATGATGTAATGTAATTACGTGTATCTTAGCTTTGAGAAGTCATATATTCGTGATCTAAACTCACCATGAAAGCTACTTCTGTTCTTTTCAACTGTGTAAATCAGTATTGTTTACAGTTCAGCAGAGAATCGTGTAGACATTGGAACAAAATGATTAAAAGCTTAGCTCAGTAATATGTTGCTAGAAGAAAAGATGCTTCTCAACATCTTCGGCCACAAGTACAATCGTGATTTTTAATTTATACTGGCAGACATTTTCTTTATGATTTTGTTCTTCATCTGAATTAAGGAATATTAAAATATGCTATGGTATATTATATACATATTATCTATTTATTTTATTATCACTAAGGTAATGGAGATTGTTACAGAAAGGTATTGTACATATTTATTTATCATTTAAATCTAATTCACAATAATTGTATCACATTAGTTCAGATTTCAAGTTATTCAAGAAGTTATTGGATAAGACTCCTGTTAGAGTTAGTTTTGTTCAACACGCTTCTTGCTTCAGTTCATCTAAAATGGCAAAGAATCCAGCAGAGCGAGAGAAGAAATTAAGAGGAATGCTGTAATACTTTGTTGGGTTAAAACATTTGCTAAATGAAAGTGTGATGATGCACAAAGGCAATTCAAGCACTTGATGGTCATCCCAGTGGGAAAATAGCACTTGATACATTTTTCTTTTCTTTCTTTCTTACTTTGTTTTTTCTGAACAGCTGAAAGGAAAATAAAAGTATCTAGAACTGTGTGATCTATTATCAAAGTGGTGCTGGTACTTTTGTATGGAAGGGCTAAAGTTGAAAATGTTTTTGTAAATTCAAATCTCGCTGTAGTTAACAAGAAGGAGGTCACATATATTTCTCAGAGGGTTAATCCATGATGCAGTCACGAAAGCTGTAGAATAGGAAATGTACAGATTACCCCAAACATGATTCTATATTGTAAATCTGTGAGGTGAAAATACAAGCAAAACGTAATCACCCAACAAGCGTGCAAAAAAGAAGCAACAAAAAAAAACCACATGAGCAAGAAATCATGGAGCTGAATGAGAGAAGATAATGTTGGATAAAGACAATGAACATCTTCAGGAAGAAATAGAATAAGCTGCAGAAGAAGCAGAAAAATCTTCAAAACCATGAGAATGGATCCTTAAATTGAACTGTTTCAGAAAATTTCTGAAAGAAATTTGAGCTAGGACATTTGATGAGCAAGATAGAAAAAAATCAAATTGAACTGTTTCTGGAAATTCTCTTAAAGAAAAATTCTGAGTTAGAAGATGTGTGATAAGCAAGAAAAAAGAAAATCAAATTATATAGTTTCAGAAAATCTACGAAAACAAAATAAGCTCAGTTAGGACATGATCTGTGAAATAATAGAAAAAATCGAATTGGAATGTTTCAGAAAATCTGTGAAAGAAAAGACAGCTGATTTATAAGATTTGTTATAAGGAAAAGAAAAGAAAATGGAACTGTTTTGGGAAATTAGCAAGATTATAAAAACAAATTGAACTGTTTAGAAAAGCTCTTTGAAAGAAGAAGGCTGAGTTAGAAGATGTGTACTGTCAAAAACACCCTGAATCTGAAGTTTTAGATTTTAATTCAAAGTAAAATACAACATTCTATGATATTTGGTTCTTTCTTAAGACATAGAAAAGGATAATAAAATAGTTAAAAATTATTACATGTAATACTAAATGTTAAGGAATGTTATTTTTTATGACTTTTGGTATATATAAATAAATTTTATTGAATTAAAATTATTGTTCTTGAAAAACACATATTGGTCCTTGAAAAAGTCCATGAATTGTAGTTACCATATACTGCATGAACCCTGTGAACTGTGCAGCAAGGCTAATATCATAAGCACTTCATTCTGGTGCATCCACATGCTTATGGTTGGCACAGGAACCAAAAAGAATAGTATTTCAATCACTTGATGATGATACTCCACTCCATACAGATGAAGACCAAGACAAAACCTTCATATGCAAATACATTAACTGATCTTACCATGGAAACTGCAGGAGAGACTCCAGCTACAGCAAGCCCTTTCTGGTTTACAGCTACATGTGGATGTGAAAGCTACCTTTAGCAATAAATACATTTAAAGATGGAGCTGTACGGTTCTGTATGGGATTTCAGAACAGGGATGAAATATCCTTTGGTGTCAAATTCTGAGGGTGAAGCTTTGTAATCTGAATGCAAAACTTAAAGCTACAAAAATAATGGTAGTGCTGAGGCACCTCATAACAGTTATGCCTTATCTTTATATCATATGATATCCTGTTAATTTTGAATCTGTTTAATGTATATATGCATGTTGATGTTTGTGACTTTGTGTTGGGGTTTGAAGAAAATGAAAGATTTGTTGTCTGTGATGTATCCTGACCAATGCTCACTTTAAAACTGGTAAATTTTCATCAATTTAAAATAATGTGTGTAATCATTAGGTAATAATTATAAGTCAAAGTAGACATCCTTTGGTCTAACAATCAGTCTGATTGCTGATTACCAATCATCTTCAAAGGTGCAGCCAGTAACAACTCATGATCAATTATTGACCACCTTATAAACAAGCTGCTTAATAATATGGAAAAAAAAAAATCTGTGACAGGGATTTAGTTTTCAAAGTAAAGAAACTTCCCAAACTGGGGTGTTCAGAGATATTAATATCCCCCTTCATCCTGCTCACAATAAATTGAGTTTGTGAATTTAATAAATTTTGAAAGATTGATCAACTGTTTCACTATGGCAGATTTAAAGACTAGAGACAAGTCTGGGGTGGTCTGGAGGCAGAGAGAGAGAGGATCGAGGTTGATGATGTAATTGAAGAAAAGAAGCAAGGCGACAAATATTCGACAAACCATATTGTAACAAACACCCCATGGTCAGAATCACTGGTGGCTTGGATCTGTAAATCCAATGCCAAGGCAGAGATCATTAAATCCAAGTGCCAGATGGAATTTGATGAGGGGGCAGGAGTGCCCTGAGAAAACCTACTTTCACAGGATAGTCACCAAATTTTTCTTCCTGTCTTGTGCCTGAGCTGAAATGATAAAACAACATGAAGGGGTTAAAAACAACTGATCTTTATGTGTACTGTTTGAATGTATTCATTTTACTTTGGACGTTAAAGACTTATTGAATGGGGAAACTGTTTTATGTGAGGTGCTTGTCATAATATGTAGGGCTGCTGTAAAAGGGTTTCTTGTTTCGCTATAGTAGTTAAAAGCTAAAGATGTTAATCTTCTATTAATTAACTGTATATTGCAGGTTTTGTATAAGTAATTAGTGGGGTAAACTTAGGAAGCCTCAGGGCTAATTTTAGAATTTATATCATTGAAGTTGTAACTTGTAGCTTATTCTGATAGGCATGTTATAGGTGAATTAGCATTCATACTCAGCAAATATAGGCTTAGTATATTTTGATGATGGTAGCTGAGTTGCAGCCTTTGTTTTTTCTGGAATTAGTCTTAGGTAAGGCGGTTATTGAAGGTGATACCTAGAAACTTTGATAATGAGGTTAAAGTTATGTTTCTTTTTATTTCAATTATGTAAGTATGATGACCAAATTAATCAGATGTGACCAGTTAGTAAGTCTCTTGCTTGACATCACCAACAAATACGCAAATCAATCAGATAGCACTCGCTCATTTTATTGGTAGTTTCAACACTCGGGTCTCTGCCCAGACAGAAAACCATGTGATATCCTTGGGCTCAACTGTTGTTTAAATGGGTAAAGCCATTTTATAGTGGATACTATGTACTTGTATCTGACACCCATCTAAATGCATGTGTGTTTAATACTTGTGATTACTCTAAAGTCAGTAACAGAATAAGAAAGCTAAGTATAATCCTTTTTTTTTATATTTGTTGATGCAAATGAACCAAAATTTCTGCTCTTCAATGTATACATATAACATGTTCTTTTGTGCATGAACTACTCAGGATGCCTGTTTATTGAGAATCTTGCATACCCAATCTGTTGAAGTTAGTACTTAAGTATCAACGTAGCTGGGTAACAGGCGGCATCCCTGAAATATGGACTGATACTGTTATCAAACCTTACCCAAAAACCATGAAGGATCACTCATGTCTGGTATTAATTTAGTCAGCATTTTCTTTAGTCTTAATCTTAGTCTTGTTGATGAAATCTTTAGAATTTTATTCATTGAATTCTATTTAATTGTAGTCTTCAACTTGTCAATGAAAATGGTCAAAATATTTAGTCAACTCCTAATTCCTTAATTTATACAGTCACATAAGCTATGGCCAAGGATTTTGTTAGTTGTAGTCAAATATGCAGTGATATACATAGATGTATGTGTAATAATGTTTTGCTACTCTAAGGAACCTCCAGAGAAAATTATATGTAACAATGTGTATCTTTGTTCTTTTAGAGACCCAAATCACATCACAGAATGTGCTCGCCCTTTCAGATGTGGTGGCATTATAATGTGATGGTCAATTATGTTTTTTGTTGGTAAAAGAGTAGCCCAAGAGTTGGCAGTGGGTGGTGTTGACTAGCTGCCTTCTGTAGATCTAGTCTTTCACTGCTAAATTAGGGACGGCTATTACAAATAGCCTTCGAGTAGCTTTGCATGTAATTCAATAAACAAACAATGTATCTATGGAGATATTTTTCTATCCTTATATAGTCTTGTATTTGTACTGACGAAGTGAAACAGAGCACATGGAGACCCTGTCAAAAGATGAGGGCTGGTGCTAACACAGCTTCCTTGGCAAACATCACTGAACAGCATAAATCTTATAATGATATTCTAGTATATTGTATTGAGTTATTTATTGTAAGATGTCCCTAAACTAGACATCAGAACATGGCATAATATTTTCCAGTTTCCAATGATAAGTGAAACTTGATCTTCTTTCTTTATCACATTCTTGATACTCGCATTACACTTTCAGATTTCCTGTTTAATATACTAGTATTTAATGGTTATATCAAGTTTCCATGGCAAATAATGTGGGCTAATTATGTGTGAGATTTGCACAGACTTTCTTTTGTCAACCTAAATGTGTTTTGCAAACTCTTTGTATGTATTCAATGGTATATTCAACATATATATTTATAGTAAATGCTATTGACAACTTAAAATTATTCACATGCTAGGTTTCATAGCATATTTTCAGTTTCCCTTTTCTTGTATAGTTTTTCTCAGTC
Organism: Limulus polyphemus; assembly: GCF_000517525.1. NCBI lineage: Eukaryota > Metazoa > Arthropoda > Merostomata > Xiphosura > Limulidae > Limulus > Limulus polyphemus. Next base: position 2,347 of record NW_013674226.1, on the reverse strand, counting down.
CTAAAATTAACAGTTTTTCAATGCTGTTTCACAGCTTCAAGTTCTGATTCAGGATTCTTTTGCTTCTTCCTTTTATAGGTGTTGCACAAATAGCCACTGGTAACAGACACAAGCTGTTTTCGTCAACAATGACAAGTGGACTAAACTCTTCCAGAATGACAATGACGATAATGACCCCACAAAGTAATTAAAACAACAAAATTAACATTTGGCAAAAATTACCAAGTAGTACGCACTTTAGAAGAAATAAAGGTATCCTGAAATGTCTTATCGTATGTTGTAAAGGGTTTATAAATAATTTCAATTTGTTGAAACCATTGATCTCAGCCAGAAATGAATCAGAATTTAAACACTGGAGCTCCCATGGAACAAAAACTGACAGACATTCCACAAATTCACCTGCCCTAAAAAAACATTGAAGAGATATAGTGAGAGGGGTTTTGCTTGGGGTAGACCAGTGTTGGTGATCCAGTCTGATTTCCAACTTCTATGCTTCATGATGGATCTTCTGTTAGTTATTTCACCTATGATCCATCTTACACTGATGCTTATTGTGAGCATTTTATCAACAAGAATGGGTAGCTAGACTCTTCTGTAGCTATATTCCAGATCTAAAGCTGCTACCCAGGTTTTCAGACCAGCTTAAGTCTTCCCATATATAAGCTGCAAATTAAGTAGCGCTGATCTAGGTTTATCTTACACTGCAATAAACAACTAACGATAATGGCAGTAGTGATGCAATATGACAGGAAAACCTTCTAGCTACAGCCTTCTCTGGGATAATGCTAATGAAGTTTTGTACAATGATGAATCGATGGTCTTTAAGACAAGAACAGTATTAATTTTGTTGACGAGAATGTTCATCAGTGCGGTGATTTTGTTCTATACCATGGATCTTGCCTGCTTTGATAGTCCAGTAAGGTGTTAGCCTTTGCTGGTAACATTTTGGTGTACAGCAGAGTATCTAGCAATGTTTAAATCAGAATCAAAATGTAACCATCCTTTAGAAGGGTCACCAAATGGTGTAGTAACATTGAAATGGTCATCAAGCCTGTTCCATGTTTTGGAAACAAAACAACAGACGTGCTGATGAGAACAATTCATCTTTTGCTGGCACTACTATCCCTTTCAAAGAAACACTGTAGTACCCAAGGAAATCCTTGAGAAACTTCTCAACAACACCAGTCACATAAACATCATGTGAACCAGAGTTACTAAACACATCAATAGAGTGAATGTTGCAAATGGTCGAAGAACGTCACCTGCTTATGCTCTACTAAAGTCTTATCTTCTCTGATCAGTATGAGTGCTACACACATAGATAATATTGAAAAGGTACATACCATCAGTTTATGGCTAGTCATAGGATGCACTACAGCAAACCCCACACAAGCTTTATTACACTTCAAGCTTCAGCAGCACCACAGAACACTAACAGCACTTACAAGCAAAATTCTTCAATAGTGGCCTTGCAGTGTAAAGGTAATGCATTCCAGTACCACCCTCACAAACACCACCCAAAAATTGGATTGTCAAAACGGTGTCTCAGAAAGCAGTCGGGAGGGGGGGGGACAAATGCTACACAGCCTCCACTGAGATAATTTTTTTACCAAAAGATCATATATTTCCCTACATTAAGTAAACATCTGTTCATTTTGGAATCTAGGGAAATTAGATAAAAAATGTAGAGATTGGGTAGAGGGGAAAGAGTAAAAGCCTGGCAGCACCTATTTAAAGGCCATGGTGGACAGTCACCTCCCTTAACAGTTACAGGTGGTCCTACACCAAAGGTAGCGAGAGTGTTGTTTCAGCATTCATTGTCTCAATAGAAACAGCACTCTGCATCAGGCTGGTGGGGCATTCAAGCTTTCTTTCATACTGATGAAAGCAACGAACGACAAATAGAAAGTGCCACCAAAATTATTACATAAATTTGGGGTGGTTGATCCCCAGGTAGATGATAGATAACAAGTCAACTGCATGGTAAGACCATCACCTGGATCTATGTACAAAGGTAAAGCTAAACGAGAACGCTGAAAAGCTCACAGGACAAGCCCTTGGATCAAATCCAGCAAACTAATGGCAGGGAATTGATCTCCTCAGCAATAGATGGTGATGTTCCATTGTAAGGCTACCTGCCGGTCCTTGACAAGTTAACAAACTTTTTGGGCAAGTTTTAAATTACTACAACCATCCAGATTTCAAAATTTAAGCATAACAGTGTCACTTAATCTCTATCGTTTTTCCTCTATCTTTTTTAGGTTTTTTGTTCAAGACTCTTCACGTAATATCTTTGGCACTGACCAGATATACGAGGCCTGTGAGAAAAGTATCCGACCTTTGGCCC